>NW_024041635.1:0-26182 GCF_014851395.1 Micropterus salmoides | reverse complement strand
GGAATCTAATTTATGAAATAATTTTCAAAAATGTTTATGTTGTGTATTTATGTAAAAAAAAAAAAAAAAATAGCCATATGACCAATATATACACAACATAAACAAGGAAAAACTTTATTTATGAGCATGTTGGTTACATCCAGTTCTGTCGGGTCTGAACATGCATACTGTCCAGCTCCCACTCATTTTTAATCAAGCAATCTTTAATGAGTGTCAGGGGAGTAACTTAATCTACTCAGAATCCATCTGCATTGTCGTGAAAAGGTCCTTGAAAGTCCTTGAAGAAGATAAGAATCTTAACTTCTTTTAAATCAATTTCCGGGAAGGAAGAATAAAACATTTCTTATATTCTGATGACTTAATATTTGTTTTGTTTTATGATAAATTCTGCTCAGAAATGAATAATGACTCACAGTATTTACTTCATTTTCATGTCAGATTTGTTTGTGTTTAGTGTGCCTCTTGATAAAAATTAATCGTAGAATTCTATAGTCAGTAGCTCGCTTGGGAGGGAAATAAGACTTAATGTTGGATTATTTCTGGTTCAAATAGAATCTATAAGTTACCCATGACTAGAAGGGGCAGAAATATAAGATGACAGGCCATAACTATAACATTGCTTTTTTTGCTGTTGGAGCTTGTTACTCTTTCAGAGTGTGGGCTGAGGAGCACAGGCAACATATCAAACTTAATTACCTTTCAGGTTGCCTCATCAAGTCAGAGCTTCAATGAAGACAGATTGTTCCTGTTCTTGCCGAACCTTTAAAGCCACAAACACCACATGGCTCTTTCTCTAAGCTTAACATCCTTTTTGAATTATTCCCCTACCGCTATCATGGACCCTTAACAAGAAAATGTGCTTTATTGAGCAGTGTTTCACCTATGAGCCCCATTCCTCATCTAATATACAGATGAGACCTCTAAGTCTTAAGGTAAAGCAGCACCACAAGGTTGCACTTTGGATTACATCTGAGGAATAACAACATGTTTACCATGTGCTTCCATGGTAATCTTTCAGTTTTATGTTGTAATGCCAGTTGCTTTCCTATTTTAGGGTATTACATTTGTTTTATGGAGCAATTTTCACATCCTGCCCTTGATGATAGTTGCCTCAGTCTCTGTTCGCACCAGCAGAGCAGGCCTACTGACGAACACACAGCACAAAGGGATGATTATGGAGTGCTAAACTAATGATTGCCGATGAGAAGCTGTTCTCACCACAGAACGAATTCATTTCTCTGTCACTAGGAGTTAATGGCTCCTTTTAAGGAGATGGAATCTGGTCACTAGGGAAAGCCTTCCTGAAAGACTGCAGGTAGCTTATTCCATTTCTTTTTCTGTAATCCAAGTGCATGCAGACAGAGTGTACCTTAAGCTACAGAATGCGATATGCACGTTGGAAGTGCGCATAAGTCTGACGTCAGATCCATCATCAGTACCTATATAGGAATTTATTGAACATGTCAGGTTAAAGTGGCAGACTGAGGGGACTATTAGGCATGTCACCTGTGAGTGATCATTGCAGAATCTCTGCTCATGATCCTGGTTCCCTAGGTGTTTGCTGCCATGTCTAAAGGTTGTGCAAGAGGCCAAACAGAAAGGGGGTGGGGGGTCTTTATGAAGCACTCAGTGATGGACCCAGTTTGCTGCCCATGCATCAGGAGATCCTTAACCTCCTCTTTGTATCTTTTTATTATTAATGTAGCGCCTTGGACGATTTTAGGCATCTGAACGGCAATGCTGGAGCACATTTGCTGGATACAGTACTGGGTAAACATTTATGAATGATTAAAGAGTGCAGGGGGAATCAGTAACGCTCTGCAGCTGGATTGTGGAGCTCCCAGCTGTTCTCTGAAAGCTTGTACACTTTACCACTGTTCTTCTCAGTGAACTCTACATAAACATACCACTTCAGTAAGTTCTGAGAGCCTTCTGGAGGCCTCTTGGTCTTGTTGGAGCTGAAGTGTCTTGTTATCCCCAAATATACCTGTGTAATTTTGAAACTCACTGAAAATACTTGATGATATTGTGAAAGTGTTTCATCATGACTGTGAAGTTATGCTAGGTGATGATGGCTGAGAGCAAGTTGATAATTATGGTGATGCGGTCACTACAGATATCCCACTTTTTAGCCGAATGACTGATGCAAATTGGTGCATTCCCATGAGAAAATGTTCCCCAAAAAAGTTATGCTCTTGTTTTAACTGCTGGAAGGCACACGGCAAAAGTCTGATCACTGGCTGATTGAGACAAGACAGTTTGGTTTCACACTCTACAAATTTGATCTGATTGTACAATATTCAGAAAAGAATTGCCTTAAGGGAAAACAGTAGGGCTCCCTGCTCATATTTTCTTCTTGAAATTACATTAGCAAGTAAAAACACATTTAAGTAGCCTTCAACCATACGCTTTAAAAAGCAGCGTTGGCAGCATATCTAAAATGTTTAATATATTTCATATCTAATAATTACTGTTAGTCTCAAGAAAGTTTCTACATTTGGTTGGCAGAGTGCTATTTAAAGTTAACACTTCAATAAATTAGTACTCAGTACTGAAGAGCTAGCTTGGTTACAATATATAGACATTTTCAGCAGAATTATCCCATGCTGTTAGTAAAATGGACAGTATATTAAAGCAACATTATGTAAGATTAGTTTTTTTGTGCAATTTGTTGTGTACATGTGCATTTGCCATGACATTACTTTGCTAACACAGCCAAACATCAAGCAGGTGCACTACACAAGGCATAACAATATTACTTGCTACTCCAACTGTGTAGACAGAAAGAATGCCAGCTCGGTGTCCGTCTTGCAGCCTTTTATTTCACGAAGTTCTCGCCAACGCCCTTTACTTTTTCTCTTCTTAGCTTCAACCGTCAGTGTCCTCTTCTGTCACTTTGTCCATTACAACATAACATTATGTCCATAGAGGCTGCTGATCCCGGTTATGTCGCCAGCTTGCCTGGCCCCGGCACAACACTCGTGCCACTCTCCACCAGCTGTTATTTTAAGGTAGAAAAGTTACATAATTTTGCTCGGCCATTCGCTGCTACCTATAAATCTCAGGCATACACAAATATACAGCCATTCCAGTTCATTCAAATTTACAGTTTGCATTCAGATTCTATTACAAATAGTGATAGTATTGAAGTTAACAGATAAAGATACTACATTATCTTTGCATTGCACCCCTAATGACAATTAGGTTTTGAATAGAGATGTAGAACACAAACTGTTAAAAATGCCAATGTAGGAAAAAATTGCCTCTTATAGAAATGACATAACACAAGTATATGTTCAAAAATATGCAGCTTAATCAAAAATCCTATTCATCTGTTCCAATGCAATGCTAAGAATGTGATAAAACACATACAGTATACTTGTGATCTGCTGTCACTGTGTTAATCTGACAGATGGTTTGTGCACCTCGCACAGCTCTCTTTACACTTACTGATGGTGCCAGACATGAAATCAATAGATTATGAAATCAAATATATGTGAAAGCACCATACTTTTGTTGAATTCCAGTTTTGCCATCCTGTGCTGGTGCCATGCGGATGCAGGTCTGTCTGAAATAATTACTGGACACTGACACTCCATCATCGCCACTTTGTCATGTTCAATTGCCACGTTCATCAAAACCACAGGTTGTTTGTCAAATACTTTGATAAATGACTCTGGCCATGGATGGGTCTGGATTTTCTTTCACATGGGATCCTGAAGAATAATCCTGTACATCTCCTGGAAATCAGGAGATGTACAGGAGATGAATGGAGTCCATCCATTCTATATATCTTAGCCAGAAGTACGTGGAAACAAGCGCTGCAATATAAGTTATAAGTTAAATGTCTACTAAATGCTAAATGGCTCCAGTTACATAGGGCTTTTATCCAAAGCACTTTGCAATTTTAGCCTCTCTTTCACCCATTCACACACCGATGGCAGCAAGGTCCCATACTAGCTTCTGGTCTGACCATCTGGGGGTTTAGTGTCTTGATTAAGGACACTTCAACTTGTGAAAAGGAGGAGCTTGGGATCAAACCACCAACACTGGATACCTCGCTCTAACGCCTGCCGCCAGCTTAATGCACTCATATGTAAATAAATGGAGACCAGTTTGCCATTGCATCTCTAATAGCTTTGCGTAAATGAAAAATCTATTTATAATGCAATGTGATGACTTACTGTAAATCTGGACCATCCTACAGTAGATGTTACAGTAGGTAGGTAGGTACATTTATTTGTCACAGTACAACAAGTTATATAGTGAAATTGACAATTAATACAATTAATACAGAAGCAATTATAAAAATGGTAAACAGAAATCAACTATAATCAATGGAGCAGAGCTGAGGATGAATTAAAGTTTAAGAGTCTTGATAGCTTGTGGGAAAAGGCTGCTCTGAAGTCTGGTGCGGCAGTTGAAACTCCTATTTCTCTTCACAGAAGGTAGGCTGTGGCTGGGTGGGTACTGTCCTTTAGTATCCTTTGGGCTCTGCGTAGGCACCTCACCTCACATTGATATCACTCATGCTTGAGAGCTGGGTACCAATGATCTTCTGTTGTTTTAATCACCCGCTGCAGAGCCCTCTGGTCCTGGGCCATGCACATCCCATGCCAGTTTGTGATGTTTGAATGCTTTCTATTACTCCTCTGTAAAAGCTAACAAGAACTTGGCACGGGAATTTGGCCTTCTTAAGCTGCCAGTAAAAGAGACATTAGTGCACATGTAGGTTTCTTGCCCCTGTGATGATACAACTGTCTACATTGTGCTTTCCATGTGGGTGTAGTCTGTAGAGAAAATAAACTACGGTGAGAGCCATGCACAGTACTTAGCGGTGCATGCAGCTGTAGCTCTGCATCAATCACCATTGTCCCTCCCTCAAAAAGAAATATTTAAACAAAAAAGCCAAGTATGCAGATATAAAAAAAGAAAATGTGTTTCTGTGAAATTCAGCATGACATTGTTAAAGTGGACCGCTGATCTAAACAAGAAAGCATTTTCAAAACATGACACGTCATCAAAATGCTTGAATTAAAAGGAATTTCGAACAGCTTGTGACCGAATGCCAATCACAGAAAGCCTGTGCACAACTTCAACAGAGAAAATAAAATGAACTACTGTATACTGTATGTGGCAGAAGTCATTAAAAGTGACGGTTCACCACTCTCATAACATTCCCCCATCTCCTCTAAAGGTTTACAAAAAGCTATGTCACAAGTCTGGTATTAGTAAGGGGCAGTAATGTGGTGTATGAGTGCAATATTTTGATAAAAAGCGTTACAATACAACTATATTTCATCACTGTGTTTGTTTTTATTGCTACCTCCAGAAATACTGCTGTTGCTTTGCCACTTATGAGATGGACCTTTCCACAGTTTGGCCACCGCTCACTCTTATATGTTTCCTTTTATCACAACCACAGCTTATGACCTCAGCTCTGATTTGCGCTTCAGGGGGTCTTTAAAGAAACCTCAGTAAGAATTTCTCTGTGTCAGACTGCCTGTGCCTATCAGTATAGCAGAGATAATATTTTCATGGAAGAGAGGTATTTTACTGTACTTCTCCAAAGCAAGTGAGTGTGAAAATGTAGTGAACAATGGTTTCTTAATTACAAGGATTTTTCTCTTCACATTTAAGCAGAGCCATACTAAAAACTAAAATAATATCCTCAGACAAAATGATACATTTTATCTTCGCAACATCTTTATTACTTAGTGGTCATTAACAGGTTTTTGCAAAACCCATTGCCTTGCAACTAATGATTATTTTCATCGTTTCACCATTTCTCAATTAATCCATTAGTTGTTCGGTCCATAAAATGTCAGAAAATTTTATAAAATGTCAATCAGTGTTTCCAAAAGCCCAAGATGATGTCCTCAAATGTCTTGTTTGTCCACAAACAAAAGATACTTTAATGTCACAGAGGGGTAATGAAACCAGAAAATATTTACATTTAAGAAGATTTTATTAAAGTTAAAATTTAATCAGATCATTTGATTATCAAAATTGTTGCTGATTAATTTAATAGTTGCCAACTAATTGGTTATTTGATTAATCGATGCAGCCCTACTGTACAGCATCACATGCAGCTGGTGTCACAGATTAGCTGTTTGCCCTATGAGCTAGGGTTTCCAATTTTATTTACTTCTTTTACAGTTTTGTTCTGAAAACTTCTGAGATAAATTAATTTGATACTCCATTTGTTGTGGACTTTATGGTTGTTATTTTTTCAGTAGTCTAGGTCTTTGTGCATGATAAGGTCGGTTTAACACAGATGATTTGTGTAATTTTGGTTACATACTGCACATACTCTACATTTTGCCTTCAAATAGCTGTAAATGGAGTTAATCAGCTGTTAGGCCCTGATACATGTAATTTGACGTGGATAAGGAAAAATCATTTGTCTGTCTTGAGGGGGCCAAGCTGTGGCCAGCTGTTTTGAGGGGCACATTCAATCCGGACAAAAGAGACAAAGGCAAAGTTCAAGCTTTCAAAATGTCTTGTTTAGTATATAATGTAATATTTTAGTATGTTTCAGTAACAGGATCTTTTCAGTATGTTATAGTTTTATTAAATTATACGAAAAAAAAACATTCCTGTTAACTTTAGCTAAAGTTACAGTACATTTTTTGATGCAACACTTCTTTCTAAGGCTTAATGAACAGTATAAGCTCTAGAGTACTAGACATTCTCTGGATCCCAGTATGTATTTTGTATCCCACTATAACTTTTGCTAGGAAACGTCTCCCTATTCAACCCTGTTATTATTCAATGTGAAGTATACACAAAATTAAATACTTGATGGTAGGCCGTCATCTGTGCGTTATGGATGGGGATACATATTTTGGCAGACTGCATGTCCAGTCTGGTAAGACCAGTAGGCTACTGTTATCACTTTTGTGTGTTTTTGTGAAAAGTGCAATGCATGATTAAATTGTTTTGACAATAATTTACCCTTTAAGAGGGAGGGGGACTGTTTCCAGCGATATCCAAAGGCTATCCATGCAATGGAAACATGGATTACAAGGACAAAATATTGTCTACAATGCTGC
This sequence comes from Micropterus salmoides, assembly GCF_014851395.1. Classification (NCBI taxonomy): domain Eukaryota; kingdom Metazoa; phylum Chordata; class Actinopteri; order Centrarchiformes; family Centrarchidae; genus Micropterus; species Micropterus salmoides. Next base: position 19,127 of record NW_024041635.1, on the reverse strand, counting down.
ATTCAGTTTAATGTACATTTCGAGTCAATTAGATGTAACTTTGAGGCAAGCAATGTGTTAAACTGATTACAGTGATGTTGATTTTACAGTATCGTAGTATTGTAGGAGCAGCTTACTTGAAAAAGGTGACAGTGTGTCTAGATCTAGCTTCCTAACAGTAATATGGATGACTAAGTGATCAAATCCATGGTCAGTTATAACATCGTCAGACTATCGCAAAATAAATGCTTGCTTTACGAGGGAAACCATACTCGTTTTGATTAGACATTCTCAATTCAGCGCAATGAATAATACGAAGTTCAATAACACGTAACATTAGCCTATAAAAGCTTTCTTATAATACGTGTGCTAGCTTGCTCTGCCAAATCCTCGTTGATAAAACAATACTAAAACGATAGATGAAACAATCCACGTTATATTTTTCATTTACTTTCGTGAAAGTAAAAACGCCACAGCCTGTCTTTGTTATTGCTATTGGAATCCAACTTTTCTTCTGTGCATTATGTGTATGTGGTGTTCACAAAAGTAAAATGTGAATGAAAGGAGTTGTGACTTTGGAGACATATACTGTAAATTGGTGCACCCTCACCGGTTTGAGTCCAGCTCTTGACCTGGTCCAAGCAGGCCATGTTTGGTCCGTCTTGCTCATCACGCTCACTTTCTTAGTCTTTTTGCATGTTTTTTAAAATTAGACTATGTAGTATGTGATGTTCTTAAATGTTGTTTGAACATCAGTTACATTAAACTAAAATAAAGGAGTGGGTCATTAAGCCAGGTAAAATGACAAGTGTAAACTTAGTCACAGATGCTGGTGTAACCCACTGCAGAGTGAAAGTCGGGATGCACTGATACTGATTATGAAAACTTAACCCTGGGCATCTGCAGATAGCAGGTAGCTTTTTCCCAACATGTCCTCATATAGAAACGACAGACTAGGTCAATATTTGAGGTCTCTATGAACGCTTTCTATTCTCCATTGCAACACAAGGAGGTTAACCATACTACCTTCACTGATGTGCGCAGCTGTAGGTTTAACCAGTCGACATTCATACAATCACGATTTAGGCACACACCCCTGTAATGGTTAAGGTTAGGGTAAGGGGTATTGGGGGGCTGTCAATGCCTTTAACAGTAACATAGTTAGCTTGCACTAACGCCCAGAAGTCACCATGCACAAAATAGGATGACGTTTATCTCAGCTGCACGGCCCGCGCAGAGCTGTTAAATAAGGTAATGTGTCAACGTAGTACTCGATGTACATTATGCTTTAATATTTACTATAATTATATAGTATATTATAGTAAAGTATACCATACTAATACTGTAAGTCCTTGTTATACTTTGGAGAGCTATATGAACCACGTGGCAGGATCAAGGAGTGTCAAAACTCTTAGGGGGCTCTGGGCCATCCTGCTGCCTTTGAACCACAACGACATTACAACATACATTCTGACTTTCAAAAGGTGGCTTAGGAAGACAAATTAAAAAGGCAGCTGGAGTTTTTTTTCCTATATTGAATCTTGAATTAATCTCATACGAACTCACACTGCACAGGGGTATCACGTAACATTTACACATTTTAATGTTTTAATTTTTAATTGCTTTACTATTCTTAGATCATATAATTATTCAGTTCAAACTATAGTGTTCAATCAATCTTGTCACAAAAAAATGTCTCTTTGCCACAAATGAATAATTCAACCAGTCAGTGTCTTACAGAAATATTAAATCTAACCACTGATGGTTGATATACTGTACGTGGGCTGAGATAAACATCATCATCACCTTTTGTGACGAACCCTAATTGGAAGTTCAACTTTCTTCAATTTCCATAATGCGTGGGTGCAGCTGGATATACTTGCATGAAGCACTACAAAATGCTAACTAAAATGCTAAAAATAAACACTACAAAACGCAAAAAAACACTAAAGTTATTGCTTACACTAGCTAGCTAACACTAATAGTACTACAAAAAACAAAAACTGATTTTGGCTTTTTGTTTTAGCTACACGGGAACCAAAATCCGGTCTCCTGGGTAAAGGTCGCCTCATCATCTATGATGTGCAAGATACATATTAATCAACATTACATATCCTCAGCTTTTACTGTATATACACTTTATCATTATTTTTTGATATATCCTGATCTTTAACATAAAAATATTTTCTTTAAAAAAGTTTCAGATTGTAGTATGAATTTGTACTGGGCAGGTGTATTAGTAGTGGCAGAATCATCGGACTCAGATACCTGTTATTAAATTATTGGATTCGAGGCCAAAAAAACTTTATCGGGACATCCTTACCACTAGTGAGATAACACAAGGCCAGAAATTATAGCACTAAAAAGTTTCTGGCCAACTATGAAGAATGTAACTAATAGCAGAAACACTGCATTTTATAATGACAATAAAACTGTATTTAATGTACTGTATATCGTTCACATTATGGCAGATACCCATTTTACTGTATCAGTTAAGCATCAATGATTAATCAATAGCAATCTGGCAGATCGAACAGTGCATCCCAATGTGAAAGGGGATTTACACCTACACAAGTTTTGTTTTACATTATAAGCCATTCCTTACTTACTTTATAAGCCATTCCTTACTTACTTTTTAAGCCATTACTTACTTACTTTTTAAGACATTAAGTGTTATAATGGCCTCCTCTGAGGTCACACATGTATCTGATGGTCAAACATGTATCTGATGGTTAATGTTTGATAATCTGATCAGGTGGTTTCTATACGAAGGCTTTGTAATCCATAATTCATACCTTCAATACTGAACTATATGTTCTGATAGGACTGTCCACACTCATTAGAGTGAAAAGCACCTCTCCTCTCAAATCATGACGAGACAACTGATGCTCAGATCCAAAGACAGAGGAACAAGATATGATGCATTATTTAAGACTATCGATCACTTTTATGAAATCGATGAGATGGCAAGAAAAAAAAAAATCTACTTGTATGAAAGTCACGTTCGACTCACGGCCCTTTCTGTTTGAAGTGCTTCACCCTTTCAAGAGAACATAAGCAGATCAAAGAGTACCCAGAGCTGCTAAGATAGAGGGGGAGGTATGTGTGGGTGAATGGAGGAATTCCTCCAAAGGGGAACGGCCTCAGTCCATATCGCAATGCCAGAGGAGGAGATGTGTAGAAGCTTACTGTACTTATTTCTCACCTAACAGTTCTCTTTTGATATATCTTTGTTTAATGGCACTTTGATGGGCTTTCTTGTTGTCACCAGCTGGCAAGTAACAGTTACAAACCCATAGCTGTACATATCTGCACAGGCCTTGTGGTGCTTGTTTGCTGAAAGGTTCAGAGCTGGAGGGGATCTACAAAAATTCCAGTACGAGACCAGTTAAATATAATGGGCCCAAGCAATGTTCTTTTAGGGGGCCCAGAATTTCTAGCTACGCACCTAAAGACATGCATATACACTCATGGCAAGTGATTTGGGGGGCAGGCAAGTCCAGATAAGGGATAACTAGCTTAGTTTCCGCAGAATATCAACCAAATATAAGAACCTTTGCTAAGAGTTTGCAGAGCAAAGCGTTGTAAACAAAACCTACTAAATATACTATCTAAAAACTGGATGTCTCAACCATGTATCTATTAATTGGACAGATTTTTGATACTTGGGTGGTAAGGTGTTACAATTGACTCATGTTGGTGGAAAACTGATGACTGACTACCATAGCCAGTATGTTATTATGACTACATACAGTATAGTAAAGATCAGCATCACACCAATTTGTAACCTTATTTATGTGTTTAATTAAACAGATATATGGATACATATTATCAAATCATAATTTCTGTCTTTTTTAACTTTAGGTGAATTACTCCACTCCAATCTCCAGCAAGTGCGGGTTGATGTTGCTCTGCCTTACATTACAGCAGAGCAGCTTCATCTAAACTGATATTCATATGTACACCAGAAACTTACCATGCAGTCTTAATGTTAATATGGTTATATATATAAATGTTCTATTTAACACCATATTCAACTGGTCTAGACCTTTGACATTTTTTAATGTAGTTTATTTCTCTATTTTCAAGGAAAAATAGGCTGTATCTGTGATTATGTTACACAAGAACAATCACATACTTTTATTTTTCTAATATAATCAAACTCTCATTTTCATAAAAGACAGTAATAATTTATTTCTGCCTCTAATAGCCTATACATCACTGGAAGGGTGTGCATTTCATTTTCCTGAAGCATGAAGGCGAATAGAAATCTTAATGATTTGCCCTTGCTAGCATAATTTTAATTATGGATTTTCCTCTACATGATCGATTTGGAGAAAGCCATAGTAATACAAGTTGTACATTCTACTGTATTAAATATTTGATATCCATTAAATTTTTATGATTAATGTTCTGGAAAGAATCAGTTTCTCTAAGCCGCTTTATTGCAGAATAAATTAGGGCTTTTATTCCCTTAGCAAAAGATATAGCCATATATTGCACCAAAGCTTTGCCTGTCATGAGAAATGGAACAATTTCCTATTGATTATAAGGGAACTTTAAATTGAGAAAAACAGCCCTCAAAAGGAATATTTTAAAGATGTTGTGTTATGGAAGAGAATTAGATTTCATAATACGTCATTGTTCTGTTCCTTAGTATGTCGTGCAACTGCTCTATTATTTTTCAATGTATTGATGTTTAGTTTTAATTTGAGCATCACAGACTCTGTGTGTAGAGCTCACACACACTTGCAAGATGCTGTAAATCCTGTCATCAGTCTGTACAGCGAGTTGGCATTTTTCCCTGTATTTAAAAATGCGTGCCAGGAACAACCCTTTCAAAACACATCAAGTGTTTAAAACTGAGATTTGAATTCTACTCACTTTTTGAGTATGGAAATACATGTACATTTTAATAATATAATAATATTCTTGCTGTTGTCTAAGCAACAAGCCTCTGGGTGGGTGTTTTCCAGGGTAATGCTTGACAGACTGAGACCTGGCATTGCTACGAGACAACTACCACGCTACTGGTAGTTGTCTGCTTCTCAAAACAGTCCTACTTTAAAAAAAGCTAGCAAGTTAAGTTAACGAGTGTAAAGTGGAGGCTAATTAGTTTTCAGTGATTACCACATTGCTCTCTTACTCTTCGTGCATGTTATTTAAACACCTGCTGTGTCATTGGCAGCTCCCACACACTCCTTGTTGTGTTTGTACTGTATTATAGAAAGGACAGAGTGAAGCTAGCATTATGTCACCTTCCTAAAATAATGGCCTAAGTAATTTTTTGACAAAAATTAGTGTTTTGCCTAAATCATCTCCTGATGATGCTGGCTACCTCCGGTAAAATCACCTACATCCTCAGTTAAACAGATCATGCCATTCTACCCCTGTAGTATGATGGCCTATGTCAAGAGTTTGACATAGGCTGTTTTATTTTGCCTAAGTCAAAAGATAATGTGACTTAGGCAATTTTAACAACTTTTTAAAGTTGAATACCATTGTAATCTAAGAGCTTGAATTGATGTGTATAACTAAATAAATACCCCACCGCATGCGCTACTGTTACGCTGTCATTCTGTGTGAAAGACGTATATTGTGCGAGACGAGAGATGTAGTTCATTGAGCGATTTCACACAAAACGACATGTAACTTTACTGTTACTTACTGCAAAATTCTATTTTAAAATTGACCAACATCATATGCGTAATTCAGGGTTCAATAAGATAAGTTGTCTCTCGCCATTGACTACCATACATAATTTTTCCAAAATAAGGTCCCGTGACTTAGGCTCTCTATTGGAACAATCAAATTGCCAGAACAGATATTGTCAGTTGGAACCAAAAATCCACAACCCCTTGATCCAGAAAAAAAAAAACCTTAAGCATCTTATCTGTGGTCATTACCATTTTGATGAAAATATAAAAACATGGTCTCCTCCACCCTCATTGCCACGGGAATATCCTTTATCCTTTTTTTATGCTATTCACTATATATATATATATATATATATATATATAAGCATCAGCGGAGAGATAATGATGTAATAAAACAAGCTAGAATCACCCCAACCCCTGAAGTTATATTTCATCCACTGAGCAGGTACAGTCCAATCTTTAACCAAGTATGCTGATTGTGTATCTGATCAGAGAGGGCCGCAGTGCCTTCCTATCTCTGAACATGGAGGTGTTGGAGGGCAACGCTGTGCATGACGAGATATGGGAGGAGGCAACAACCATAGAGTAATGAGCCACCAAACCCTGACACCTGAGTTTTGTAAATCCTAATGATTCTGGCTCCAATTCAAAAGGGAAAGGCCCACTTGAAGCCAACTTTCATTTCCAACTAAAGAATAGTGTGAATCTCATCTCCTAAAAGAATTACAGGTATCACACTCTCGACTGACTGCTTGACACACCTTCTCTATCAGTAGCAGCAAAAAAACCTACATCATATCCGACTGAGGAGGTAGCGTGTCCTACAGGTTCAGGGCTATAAATGATGACTATTAATAACCTATCAATCAGATAGAATCGAATTTTGCCACATTTGTGTGATAAGTAGTATCAGATGTCATATTCACACAATTTGTATGTTCAGTACCATGTAGGTAGAGAAAGTAAGAAGCTGCTCTAGACATTAAACCACTGACACATATGGGTAATGCAATAAAACTGAACAGTTCTTAAATTCATCTTTGAAGTGTTCACATCTTTGTGCTTTGTAGCTGTCTCACTTATATAACTGTTCTGCTGGGAATGGCTTTGGCACGTTGCTCTCATTTTGGGATTGCTGCAACACATTTGACGTGGAGGTATAATTCTCAATGTCACTGAGTTCTCAGTGTTCTGACAAGCACAGGCAGCAGAGCAAAAACACTGTTTTCTTTCCCCTGTTGCACTCCTTTCGTTGTTGATCTTGGACCTTGCTGCAGACAAGCCACAGTAAAAGGTTTACCCCTCCTGATCACAGCTCTCAACAGGAGTAAAATACCCAGAACGCTTTATGTAAAACTCAACATATATCACACAACAGCAGTCCTCCATCCGCAAATCAGAGAAAAAGTGATCCACTGAAGGTGATCTCTGCCACAATACCCAGCAAAGAGTGTTTGTTGAGGGGAGTAATTGTCACTTCATCTTTAGCCGTCTGTATCTCTGACAAAATATGTATCTCACCATGGCACAAGCAGTATTGTGGACTGGGGTATAGACATAAATTGCATTTTTATGTCGTTCTATTCAAAGGGGTGGGTAGGGACTAAAATGCTATTTCAGAAAATCTTACTCTGCTACATTTACTGCTTACTTGGGATTTCTCTCCAGTTCCGCCTCCTAATATTACTCCCACATGACACCCTCCATGTAACATTCTCCTATCTGCAAGTTCATTATCATCAATAAGTCAAGTTTATTCTATCTTTCATCATCATATCATGCATTCCAACCGCAGCACCTTTTTTTTTGCAATGTAAACCAATTTATTTCTCCCCTCCATTGCAGATAGTATTAAACAATGCCCTAAGAGTAGAGGCTGTCTGAATAGGAATGATTTATTACAAAGAGAGAAGTCTGTGTGTTGGTTTGCAGAGCTCTGCAGTGTAAAATAACCTCATTTATATTCTATATTGCTCAGGCTGCCTCACTTAATATTCTTGTCAGCACTCTTATGCCATGCCTTCTGTTGGCTTCCCCTGCAATAAAGCCACTACCTTTTGAAAAGTGTACAAACAATATTTAACACGTTTCATCAGATTAGTGCAAAGCAGTAGGCATACCTTTAATACAAAACAATGGGGTCAAGTGAGCCACAGAGCTCATTGTGTGTGACAATAGTGAAGCCGGGACAAGTTACACACACAACTTCAAATACGATTTGTGGGGTTTCTTTTTATTGTTTTCCCACCTTCAGGGCTGGTAATTTTATGTAAAATAAAGCAAAAATGCAGTTGCTCCACTGGAGTAACTGGGGAATGTACAAAAACAAAAAAGTGAAAATAAAATGGTCTTCTTTGTGTCGAAAATAGAAACTCAATACTACTTCTGCATACACGTGGCAATGATGCAGCAACTATTACATATACAACAAGAATGCAGCCCAAAGTTGGCACATAAAGCGGCATAAACACGGTTACAAAAATATGGCAGTGGCACCTCTATTAAGAGGACAAAAAAAACAATTACAACACTGCACAGTAAACATTACTCATCAGTTGTGCTAACCACGAAACAATGTGTCCATACACAGATAGATACATTAGTTATACAAATAAAAACAACATTCATTAGGTAACTCCCGTTTCATACCTAACTCACGGATAACGAGCTCTCGTGGCCCACATGTATGGTTTCTTCCACAAGCATTGGCTATCCTATACGCAACAGTTACATACAATGTGGAATTTAATACATACATCATACACCACTAGACAAACACATTAGCATATTGTGCGTAATAACTCACAAGAACATAACATTATTAATAAATGTTCTCACCGATAACAGCAGCAGTCAGTCCATGCAAAATATTTTACTTCCTGTATTTTCCCGGCGCCCCTTGACCTCTCGGCAAGCACGCGGCTGTTTGAGCCAGCAACGCTATGCCCTCTTCTGTCTAAAATCAACACCTGCAGCATTCTCGCTACAGCAGAAAATTGTGCAAATAGAGGTTTTATAACTTGAATGTCCTGTATATTTAAGGTTTGACTATATCACCAGGTTACAGTAGATTTGCATCATTATGCTGCAGGAATCAGGATCATTAAAAATAAGATATGTGACAGAATGTCACCTGCCATTGCACTGCCTGCATGTACCTTCAGAGGTTCTCAGAGCACATAAGCGTAATCATAACTAAATAAGATGATAGCAACAAGTATTGTGCAAACACAAACTGACACGTGTTGTCAGATTCTGTAATTACTACATCACACTGGATTGTTGGATATCAACTAGTTGCAGCCCCAGAAGAAAATCTAGGTCCAGATTTCAGTGTGATTTAGTAACTTACTGAGGGAATTATTATTAATCTTGATTCTGGTGGTTTTCCTACCAGTAAAGTATTATGTGGTAAATACCCATACAAACAACTCAGCTGAGTCTGTTTGAAACAGAGACCATAGTTCTGTGAAGAACCAGGTTAAAAATGTATTTTGTTCACATTTTTGTTCTGTAAAAACTTAATGCCATGTTAAGTTATTAGTCATGTTTAGAAAAGAATTAGCAACAGCACAATAAATCACAATATATTAATAAAAGACTTTTATACCGTGGTCTGGTTTTCAGCTTGCATCTTCTCTTCACCCCACCATACAGAATAATCTCACGTTTTCCGCTCTGTCATCATTCTTCTTCATTAATTAGCTAAGTCCGATTGGGCTAATTGCTCTTTAAAAACTACAAGACTGTCTTTGAGTGCACCGCCCCACCCCCCCCTCATCCAACATCATCTCTCACTTCCACACAAATGGGTAATTATGACCATAGCTAAATGGCTGAGGAATTGATTTATTATGGCTAAGAAGATGTGAAGAAGCATTACTGTGAAATGTGTGTCAGTGTTTTGCTGGAATATATTTATTAAAATTATTTAAACTTCATTTCACTTCACTTCAAAAGGTTGATTCTCTGTGTTTGAATGCTTGGAATCTAATAAAAAAAAAGGGTTTGCAAGACTAAAAGCTGAGTTTATCCAATTTTCAGAGATCTGCCCACACTGTGTCAAGCTTGCGACATATGACATATTTAGACAGCTAGCTTCGAAAAAAGCGATATGGAACTGAATTTGATCAATGAGACAAATGAGACAAGAATTAGGTTGAAAAAAATGATTGATGCCTCCGTTGAGGCGTAATTCTTGTGCTGAGCTATGCTGATTTATTGCACAAAAATAAAAATAATAAACTTTATAACTTTATTTGCTTATTTTGGTGAAACTGGTTCATATTTCATGGAGAAAAAAATTCGGTCCAGCTGTGTTCACTTTAAGTTAACTCATTATATACTTCAGATTTTATTAATAGATTATATTAGACCAGATTTCAAAGAACTTGAAGATAAGAATAAGGACATGTGGCAAACCTTGCCGCCAAATGTGTGTCCCTGTGTCACAACCTGAGGGACAGCGAGTGACTCAGCCAACTGTTGCACTTAACTTGTTTACTTTTATTTGTAGTTTACGTTCTATCTGTATTTTTTAATTAGTGTTTTTGTAATTTATAACTGATAAATCAAATTACCATCATTGGATTCATCTTTAAAAGTTATATTTAAATGTAAACGTTTTTAAACTACTTTGGCAAAATTGTTTAAATGAAACCATTCATGCCAGTAAAGCACACTGAACTGAACTGAACTGAACTAATACACTGGGAGAACAAATGTGAAACTCCAAAAATGTGTTGGAGAAACACTGTAAAAAGAGTGCTGCAGTTGTGAAGAAGAAAAGCTCAAATACAAAAATAATGTTTGCAGAAATTTGAATAAAAGAATTGTGCCTATCAAAACATTATGCAAGCCTTCAAAACTTAGTTTCAATCTTACCAACCCTTTTTTATTAGATTTCAAGCTTTAGAACACTGAGTCTCAACCTTTCGAAGCTTTTCGTTTTTCCCCAGTTTTGAGATATGGCATGATATTCATCCTATGAAAAGACTGCTCCAGTAGCAGTCCAGTAGGGTCAATGTCAGAGCATTAGTATACTGAGACTTTTTCAAAATCATTCAAAAACTACCACAAGTGGTCAGCTCTTTTCATTTTTAAATTTAGTAATTAACTTCAAGAGGCTATACAGTGTATGGAATCCTTTTAGCCTATTTCAGCTGAGACCTTGGGCGCTGATTGCAAACAAATTCCTATAATTGTAAAGAGAAAAGACAGAGTATTAATCAGCTGCTAGCTATGTAATCTTCAGAACAAGATTCAATTATAAAGCGTCTATAGAACTATTAAGCTCAAATTAGACATCTTTTACTCAGGTATGCATATATTCTAATAAGTTGTATATAATAAAGTGAAGGGTGCATATATCAAATATACATTGTTATCAATAGTCAGTGACTCTCACCTTTTATCCAGTCTACATACAGGCTCTGCACACCCATGGTCCAACCACATAAATGTTTGCATTTACTTTGCCTATGATTAGGCCTCATCTGTTGACTGTGTGGGTGTATACAGACTGTGCTTGAATGACATCTGTCTGACCTTCCTATTAGTTTTGTAGCACTTCTTTATGTTGAAAATGTTCCAGCACATCTTCGCCAAACTTCAAGTCTAATTAGCCAGAATAAGTGAACACCTGTGTGGGTGTGCACGACCTTTCAATATTATCCCTTTACATACGGCATTAACATGCAATCTGTATCTGTATATTTTATCAGGATAGAAGAAGTTATCCCATGTTAATACAAGGTGTAAATGCAAGCAGAACACATCTGGAGGTGGTCTGACTAGTATAGTTGGGACGAAAATCCATGCAGCAATTTGAAAGGTTACCTCTTCCTAGCTAGCATTAGCCTTGCTTTATTGTTAAAAAATAAAATGCTGTTTATTGAAATGTAATTTGTTAAGTGTTCGTTAACTCAAGCTTGGTTAGAAGTAAGCTGGATGGTAAATGGGATGGGAAGTAAAATGTTGAACACAATTGCAGAAGCAGGAGCATAAACTGAATGTTGCACTTAAACAAAGGCAAATGGAACTAGCATTAATGTTAAATATTTTCTAAAAGAGGAGGTTAAAGACGGATCCTGCGTTGACCTGCTTGCCAGGTGATGTTTCCTGAGAGGGGCAGCTGTGCCACCAGCAGTACAATGCCACACCTTTGGGCAGCACAAGAGACTTTTATTCATCCACGCACTTTCCACAAGCCACTCAAGACAAGCAAAAAGAAGTATGCAGCCATTAAAAAGTGGTCGATTCTCAGTTCCTGCCCTCTCCAGAATGTGTTCAAGAAGGCCAAACCAAGCGCATGATTTTTGTTCAGGCCTTTGGTAGAGATCTCTCATGGAAGGAAACAAAAGGTGCAATACAGTAACCGGTTTGCTCCTTTTCTCCCCCCTTTCCACAACACTCCTCAGAGTGGTCTCACAGTTAGCATCATAATAAAGCCTTTTTAATTGACATAGATAAGGATATGAAGTGAAAACCAAGTGCCCAAGGGAAAGGTTTTGTGTTTGCCTGGACCTGATGCTGTGAATGTGTTCTGTTAATCAGATGTGAACACATGGCTGATGAGTAGGGGCCCTCTGCTAATTGGTGGTGTTTGTCTGCTGGTGGTTGTGTTCCTTCAAGGGCCTGGCAGCCTCCCATTGGTATTCAGGGTACTGCTTTGTGCTCCCAGTAGTGACGCCACACAATTAAGGAGAGGGACCCAGGACCCTTCCATTCACTTAACAAGGGAGACTTTCTCTCAGTACTGAGCAGGACTCAACCCGTTCACCATGTGTCAAACATCCCTGGAGCACACCTTTTCCAGAACTGATAGCTGTATTTCCAGCTGAATGCTACTAACAGATATGACTGGTTGAGCTGTAGCAAAAAAAATGTAATTGGCATCATTTTGTAACACTGCAGCAAAGGTTTTCATCAATGTAAATTATTTAATCTTTGTATAGTTTTATCTATAATTGGCAACTTTGGGTACCATAGATATAGCAGCAGTTTAAATCCATTTGCTCCCCGATTAATTCTTTATAGAAAAGTAGAGAAATCAGCGGATTTCAGTTAATTGTTGATATTATATGCTTTATCTCCTCATTTTAATTTGAGTGAAATGATGTTGCCTTTCAAAATTAAAATCCAAACCAACTCAGAAGTCTCTCTGATATGGTGCTACATAAAATACTAAATAGGAATTTTAAATCTGATAGATTTAGAGATACGCTGTGCATTGATTGCCAAAGCAGTAGGGAGCAGCACAATAACACAATCAGAGGGTATCTAAATATGAATGGAAACAGCTAACACCTCAGGTCAAGAAATTACTAAAAAGGTTCTGGATAATTAAAGGAAGATAATTGAAGCTCATTCAACCCCCTGGTCTCTTTCACTTCGGAGAAATGTGTAAATAATGTCTACAGTGCTCTATCAAACTATTGAAAAAACCCTGAAATTAAAATGACCAACTTACACTAAAACACATACAGACAAGTGACAAATTAAAGGAAAAACCTGAATAAATGATTGAAGAAATGTATAGGGATGCAGATGCTTCCATACAGGACCTGATAGTCTTTGAACAGAAGTATGAAAACGATGTGAAGCATCTGCTGTGGCCTTTGCAGTTGCCAGATCTTAAACAACACTTACAGGAGTTTTCAGAGCAACATGTTAGATCTCTACTTTGAAAGAATGGTGTCTCATAGCACTCAGTGGAGTTCAGAGATTTATTTATGATAATGTATGCCAAGCAGCAGTGTGAGCCACCAGTGTTCATCTCACAACTCAAAAAAAGACGGATTATACACATCTGCAATACTGTATATTGTATACAGGTAGATTAGAGGGGGAAAATATTACAAGGGTAAATAATATAATATAAATAATATCCATATCAATACGTCCATACTGACGTGCAAGAGATACATATACTACATAATTATGCTTGTTACTTTGTTAAAACATATTGACTTTGTTTTGGTATACTGTACACTATAAAAAACAAAACTGTAAACCAGCCCATGTTTAATATTTGGCATTCAGTTTCAGGACAGACTTTGACTACCATTAGCTAAAATCCTGTCCTCCAAGAAACCACAAATGCAGCTAAAGTTTCACTTTAACTTCATCGGAGGTTTTCTGCCGAAACATTTTTTGACCTTAAGATTGCCTTTAATATGTGTCTTTTGAAATTGAAGTTCAGCTTTGAAGCCGTTTCCATAAAGGTCAGGTCTTTTATGAGAATTAGGGGAAGGTAGAGGTTTGTTATGGAAAGAATAAAAGCATGTTCTCTTTCTGATGGAATCTGGTGGGTAAATGTTAGTAGTTCTGGGTAGACTTTGTTTTATGCCAATACTACCAGTCATAAGGCAAGAAGCCTCTTAAAGTCAGTTGTAGCGGGAGAATTTGCGCATGCTTGTTAATGTTAATGTATAATGAAAGGTTGTCTCATGAATTACCATTCTGCAAATATTTTTGATATGAAGCTAATTTATTACCATTAAAACATAAACAGCGTTCCAATTCCAATCTAATTACATTTCAGACTGATTGAAATAAAATTCATTGAGCTGAATACACATTTTTCATGGACTTAACATTTACTTTTTCGGCATGTAGCTGACAGAGAAAAAAACATGTTCTTTGTGATGAAGTATTTTCATCCCAGAGGTCATATAGCAACACAGCACATGCTCTGTTCAGTGTTTCACCTCTGCACCACTGGCTCATCATTCCTGTCATGTAGTATGGGAACTGTCAACAGTGACACCCTCTACTAGTTGAGTGTCAAGGATGGATGGTACAGCCTGCACAGCCTCTTCATTTAACCCGGAGTTTTTCTCTACAGCCATGTTAGATAAATGGAATCATTCTGGCTGCTGCATGTTTGATCTGTCTAACAGATGCTGCCGAGATAAGCTGAAAATGGGATGAGCTCTTGGCGTTGTGGTGGCTGTTCTTTTCGGAAAATCAACAGCATTGGTTGTTTGCTTAAACAGCTTAAAATGATCTCTGTTTACATTCAGTGCTGTCGCAGGAAGTAGTGTGACTTTCTCATAAAAGGCGGTGAGGATGGATGGACATCCAAGCCATGTGGACTCCATTGTACGATTATTATTGGAACGAGAATCATGTGAACTTGATGTGATGGAGGGGTGAGGGATGTTGCAACATTTATGATTGGGTTATAGGCTTCAAACCCTATTGGCTATTAGCCTTCAAGCTGTTTCACTGTAAAGGAAAATAGTTTTTTCTTTCTTTACAACCTGTTTGTTTTTGCAGTTTCATTCCTATTGATACATTTTACTCATCAACTTGATTGCTGGAATTGGGTGAGAAAGAAACAAAAAAAATTAATTATATTACAGTAAATAGAGTAGTTTGAGTTTCCTTTATGCTTATATGGTGCAATCTGTCTGTTTTAGTAAAAATTTAAAGCAATTTATTGAGGCAGGCTTGTAAGCCGTAATCATCAAGATTAAAACAACAAAGGGCTTGAAATATTTCACTTTTTGTGTAATGAATCTAGAATATATGAAAGTTTCACTTTTGAATGAAATTACAGGAAAACATGAACTTTTTCATGATATTCTAATTTTTTGAGATCCATCTGAACTTTAGATGCCAAAGATGTGAGACCCATTAAAATGTCTCTCCAGAGGGATTTCTCTCCTTTTTCTCTTGTTGTGAGGAAAGACATTCCTAACAAGGGCATAATAAACACAGCATACACACATACTGCTCGTCCATGTTCACACACGCCTACACACATAAACAAAGAGATCCATCAAATAATGTGTACATCCCTTTAAGGGACATGTTCGCTTTCAAATCAAAAGCAGGACCAAATCAAATCAAGGGATAGCTGGGTGAGCTTTACAGGTCCCCGGTCTTGTGAAATGGTTGTTATTACACAATGAGTAGATCGTGTTTAACTGAGTTGTTTTGATATCTTCAGCATACATTGATGCATCATTGTGATCACATAGGTTAAATGTCTTTTACACACCGGGAGCACTTTTACGGTACACAAACTCATCTGCAGTAATCAAGTAGATGTGACAGGTAGTCAACAGAGTTTGTGTGCTCATGACAACCATACTTTTCTCCTCGCCCCTCCTTATTTTCTCTCTCAGGTATTTTACTGCAAAATCAAGTCGAGATCAATCACTCCTGATAAACCGGGACCATACCGACAAAAGGCTCAAAGGAGCAAAGGAGATCTTATATTTAAAACATTATTATACATAATGCACATGGATCATACATTTTTAAACCATCACTCCAAATACATGGCTATGGTGCTGTGTAATGATGTACACCTGACATGTGCTCGACACGTGCTGCCTTTTGGTTTTGCACTTGTCACAGATTGTGTCGAAAATAATAAGCAGGAGAAAAAAGACCATAAACATAAATCATAAACAGCGCTAGTGGGAACTCTCTCCCTGTTGTCTTTGGTCTGCATTGCCATTTCCATTATGGCTGGGTTCAGAGAAGATTTTGACTCTGGCTAGAAAAGGGAAAATGAGAGAGAAAACTCACACATCCTCAGGGTAGGTGTTGATTTGAAGGGAGAAACAAAAGAATAATACCCTTTGATGTGAAAAATAAACCAACCGCTCCGCAGCTTTGATGGGAGAATGTCAGGAAACAGCAGTCTAATTGGTGTTGTAATCTCTGAGAAAGTGAGGTTGAGGGGAAAATGAGGATTTGTGGCCTGCGTCCCCTGATTGGACAGATGACGGGGTTAATGTAGGTATGAGCTAGATACCAAACATTTAGCAATTTTCACTACCACACACCCACAGGTAAGGTTGAAGAGTTACAGATGACGTGAAGGGATTGCAGGAGTCAAATAAAACATCGGAGTAGTGATTCAACCACTCTTCTAATGATAATTGTTGACTGAGCCGCTAAACTGAATTACAATGTTCCTTTAAAAGTACCTTCTTTTCAAGAGCAATCCGTTAACATTACTACCCTCCATAAACATTTTGATGTCAGCCAACTTTTTTGAGGGACGTCTTCAAAACCTGTGCAGTTATTAGTAAGACAGGGAGTGTAATACACCCATAACATCTATATCATTAACTACCATTTCCCTGGTTATGACAACAGATAGTAAAGCAAAGTAGAGATTGTTCTGCTTTATGGGTATCATCTGCACTGCTGGAAAATGTTTTAGACCAATAAAACGGCTTAGCTGAAAGTACCCTGTTATGTAATTCAACCAGAATCCCACATCTGCAATAGATGGTGTTAGGTGTGGTCTTCTAGATAGTCACTTCTGTACAAAGACATCATTAAATCATGTATCGTCATGGAAATGTTTTGTGAATGGGGAACGCCAGCTTAAGATAATGGCATCTGAGAGCTGGTCATTTTAATTATGTTATGTCATTTGTTACTGCGTCCATAAGAAACTGAGACTAATGTTAAAATCAGAGTACTTTTGGGGTCAAATGAGAGCAGCGTTTCTACGTTGTGGGACCAGTTCTTTATAACTTTAGCACAACGCCACCTTTAGGATCTACATTTCTTACTATGCAGACTTTTCATACTAAATATGCAGCTCGTATAACTATATAGAGCTGATACAATTTACAAACAGCGGTATAAGACACCAGCATCCCTCAGAACCCAGTGTGAGAAAACAGGATGAGCTTGCATAACTGGCTCTGTGGGAGAAAAGGCTTTGCAGATTTTTCTTACTCTGCAGCAATAGAGATATCCATAGTAATTAAGTAAGTCCAATAAAAACATTGATAGTACAGTAATGAAATAAGCCACATTACGATTGAGGTCTCAGAGTCTTGCAGGAAACTATTGTAATTGAGGAGCAGTTGTGTTATCCCAAGCTCCATTAAAATTTCATCACCCTTGCACATTTTTTCTATGAATGGCATTATTCAAATTATGCTAAATCACATCAGCTTGCCTGCTTGGCAATGCACCGTCGCCCATTACAATGACCGAGGCAAGATTCCCAAAGTCTAGAAAGGGTTTGTATGTGATTTAACAGCATGCTTCATATTCTAAACAGATGCTGAAAAGCTACTGAGCACTGGCCCTTGGCCTCTGAATATTTGGAAGACTGAGGAATAAGAGTATTGAAACCAGCACGTTTGAGGCTTTTGAGGCCTTTGCTTTATTCAAACAAATACAGCCCACATGGTTTTGAAATAAAGATGAAAAGTGTAAACTGAATTGGCTTGGGAGGCAGCTAGGCCTCTGTTATTTTTTGCAAAAATATTCTGTGGACATATTTATTTCATCTATCATCAAGTATTTTGTGCCCCATACGAGTTTTCATAATGTAGACATTTAAAATGATTGCTACATTCATTACAAGTCAAAGTCAATATCTGAATATAAATTTATGCAGGAACTGCATGTACCTCCCTTTTCTTGTTACATGCATGGGACAATGTTTAATTCAGAAACAGCAGCATGTTATTCACACTGCGATGTAGTTCACATTGCACACAGCGCCTCCAAAAAAAGTCCAACACAGCTTGACACTGATTTGTTATTACATGTAACTCAGTTTGCAGTGAAATATTCATTAGGTGAAGGGAGCACCTCCTCTCCTGCCCATAATAAGTCACCTGCTGACACACTGAGTGTTGCCTGTCTTAACCTAGGCCATGGGAACATCATTGTGATTACAGCGCTGATTTCATGATACCTGGCTGTTAATAATACATGATAAATAGCTGGATGAATGGAACAAAGCAGTGTGTAATATTAGGTGACCCGTGTTATTAGCACTGAGACAAACCATTAGTGGGTTTCCTTAACCTGCCTTAATGAGGTCTCCCTGCTCTGGGAGTGAAAGGGACGATTGGTGCATACGATAAAGGGGGGGCAAGAGTTGAGATTGGACACATTGGTGTGTGGTCGCAATGTATCAGCTGCTTACTGTCTATTGAGTGAAGGCTTCATCTTTATGACCTTGCCATTCTTTGTATGTGAGTTATTTATTCATTTATTTATATGACGAATTAGTAATGTTTGGTAACTTTACAATATAGTACAAGAAATTGAGGGTAGTACAAAGAAATGAGTGAGAAGCAATCAGGAACAACCTGATAATGGATTAATTGTTAATACATAGTTCCTGAATATCTCAGAATCAGGGACTGATATAGATGATGTTGAAGAGTTACTAGAGAACAGACTGAGATATACTATATTAATGAATCATTAGGTAATGATTAGTTCATAAATATCTGTGAATCTACATACTGACCACTCTCTAGATGAGTCGCTCCTGATTAACTGTGAATCAGCCACTGGACGGTACAAAACTATTATTTACTATTTATTTTGTGCACCCCAAGTAAAGTGATACATTATACTGAGCGATGGCTAAGTAATCCCTTTTCCCTCATGATTACCTGACATGTTGTGTACCACTTTAAGGGGGGATGCAGATGGATGTTTAATTGTCAGGTATGGAATGCAGACAAATCAGAACAGATCGAT
>NW_024041634.1:0-29181 GCF_014851395.1 Micropterus salmoides | reverse complement strand
TTTGACAAAGAAATCCTAATCCAGACCCAGGGTCCCGAGGGTCAGTCTCACCAATCACTACTCCACCCTGATCCACCCTATCTTCTGTCTCCCTGTCCTTTCAGACCTGTCTACTGGCTGGTAATGACACCCTGCGGGTGTCTGCAGCCCTGTTTGCAGAGAACCGTCGACGACTGTGCCAAGGGCTGAAAGCCAAAGATGGAGTGGTGCCACAGTCAGTGGTGGTGCTGCAGGGAGGAGAGCAGAAGCAGAGGTACTGCACGGACACAGACCTCCTTTTCAGGCAGGTAAGTAGTCTTGAGTTGACTCCAGGATTGTTACAAAACTGAGGCTGAGGTGGGGGCAAGGTTTGTATAATTCATCCATCTATGATCCTCAAGCATGTCCTGTGTCAGTGTCCTCTCAGTTTGTTGTGCCCGGTCGCTAAAGCGCCCAGAGGCATTTTATCAAGGTCCCACAAAAACCTCACCCAGCTTCTCTCAAAGTCAAGTCCAGTTCTGAGCTTCTCTGGCACTGTTAACCTCACTGTCAAAAATATGTAGGCAGCGACTCTGCAGAGAAATCACTCATGTCTAAGATCTGTTTTTCCAGACACTCCAGCATAAGCTTATGACACATTCAATGTTTTGTTTTGTTGTAATAATCTGACCAACATTGGCTAACTTCCTGCTTTCTTCTTCTGACTATTATAATCTCCCTCACTAATGCTCTGGATGATTCTTGAATTCTGCAGGAGTCTTTCTTCCACTGGGCTTTTGGAGTAACTGAGCCTGACTGTTATGGAGCCATTGATGTGGACTCTGGGAAATCCATCCTTTTTGTTCCCAAACTGCCTGAAAGCTATGCTACTTGGATGGGAGAGTGAGTCACACAATCTTCAAAGAGCTGTGTACATGGCCAACAATCATCACCAGCTGGTCCACAGCCTGAGCTGTAACCTGAAGAAAGGGCCGACAAAGTCATGCGCTACACAGTTCCATATTTTACATCCACTATAAACATGTTTTTATAGAAGTGTTTGAATTTAGTTTATTTATTGTAAATACCACCCAGAACCATTTAAGACTTAATTTGTCATCACCCAAACCAACTCAGACATGTTTGACTCTACTGCTACCAAAGCCAGTATTTCCAGTCCACACACACATGTAAGAAGAGTGCTAGTATTAGTTGTATTTATTTGCTTGTTTAGTTATTGCATCTTTTAGAAATTATTCACCCTCTTGCAAATGGTCAAAAAACACAACCTTGACAAAACAACTTTTCTTCTTACAGAAGAACATGACTATTTTACACATTTGTATTGAATTATGTGCGGATAGATTGTGGATTATAAGGAATGAAGCATACAGTGTTACAGACTCCAAACCAGACATCATGATCTGGAAATAAACTGCAGACTCTTGACCATGTCACATGTTCACTTTCCACTGATCTTCAAACTCCAAAACATGTTTGTCATCTGACTTGTGTCTAAAAATAACAAATTCCTTTTCTTGTTATTTGCACTTGAATGTGCCGAGTTTGTCATTAGTGTTGCTTTCTCCCTCTGATCTTCGTCCAGTTTTGCTAGTGTCTAACCCTGTTTTATGTTTTTAAGTTCTCATGTTTGTTGACTGTAATTTTCTGTTGACAGGATCTTTCCTAAAGAGCACTTCAAGGGGAAGTATGCTGTTGATGAGGTGCATTACACCTGTGATGTAAGTCTGTGTTGGTGCTGGTCTTAACTGTGTGTGTGTGTGTGTGTGTGTGTGTGTGTGTGCGTGTGTGAACTTTTTCTGTGCAGTAACTGAACCTTGATGTTCAGTCACGAGCTGTAAAGTTACAGCAAAGGACATCAGTTCTTCTGTAGACAGATTTTTAAAGGTGAAAGGACCAATATTAGGTTTGTACTAGGACCTCCTACAGTAGAGGGTGACGTTGCAGACATTTTTACATCTCCTCGGCCAAACATGTCAAGTAAAATTCAATTATGAAGCCTTTTCAGCCAAACATATTTGTCACAATATTCAAAGGGATATAGATAAAAATTAACTTGCATAGAACATCTTTGAGGCCTGTTGGTGGTTACGTGTGATTGGATGTTTGGGTCATGTGCACTCATTTGTGTGAGCAGATGATCAGGCCACCAGTCCACGATATCAGATATGGCTGTTGTCTGAGAAAATGTGGACAGTAGTTGGGCTCACACAAAGCACACACTAATAATTCATTTGGTAGAACAAGTCTCCCATGTGTGCGTACCTCTTACATAGATCAACCATCAAATTCTCTGAAGACTTTTCATTTGAATGTTAATTTAAATGTGTAACCAGCAGCTTCATTCTCTTCATTTTAACGGCCTAGTCTAAAACATACGTTCCTGTTCAGACTGTCTGTAATCGCTTATTTTAAGAGTTTGGGAAAACAGTCATGTGTATCGGTGTTGGCAGCCGATTCCCAGGGAACTATGTTGGAGGCTTGACAGCTTCTGTGCTATTTTGGAGGTGTGCGTGTTGACAAATCAAAATAATATAATCAGCTTATAATATAACAGCTTTCACTGGCCAACTACTCATTTAGAAGTTTGCATTTGAAATGATGACATTCATTTCTACATTTACACTGTGACCTTTTGATGACTCATCCTACTGATGATTTTTCTGGTATTTTTAAATCTCAGCATCTGCCTGAGGTGTTAGATTTCCTAATTAGTTACAGGTTAAGATTCAAATGATCACTTCCTTCAACATTCAGATCTTCCATGTAGCAATAGCAGCTCAACACTGCAGTATAATTTTAGAAAACATTAAATTATATAATGGTTGCCTCAGGATTTGTTTAACTAATACTGCCATTTAGTCAAAGAAATCAGTTGGTGGTGTTCAGCATTGAGCTGGAAATGTTGCCTGCAGAAGGACCTAAAACAGAACAATACTTATTTTTTTATAAATGCAGTAAATGTAACGTTATCATGTAACAAGCATGGGTTAGTTCAACGTCAGGCTGATAAAAATATTACTGTAATGTTGCACGGGAGTTTACCTGAGTTTCCAGCATGTTGTGTGAAGCTGTCTCCCTGTCTGTTCGCTGTCACACTGCTTGTTTTCCTGGGATTATTGTGCCAATTTGCACTTGAGGTATGTTGCTGAGTAGCAGAGATGCCACATAGCCACAACGGCGTCTGACACAGTGACCTTTATTCTGCAGCCGAGACCAGAAGTAAACTGGTGCTTGTTGAATCGTCTCCCCTACTGTGTGTCTCAGTCTTCTCATTGCTCTCTGTCTGCTTCCTTGCAGATAGTTGATGTCCTGTCCAACCTGGGACCAGCAGTGCTCCTAACACTGGTATGCTATTGGCTTCTCTGTTTAGCAGAGTGTAGTTAGAACTTTTAAAAACCTGATTAATATGTTGACCTGCTGCTAAAAAGTGCAGTGTGAGAATTAGTGCAAACTCCTTTTACTAGTTCTACATCCTCTACAGTCCATCTGTCATTAGAAAATAGGTGTCATTAATAAAATGGATATAAACCAACTGATTGTACTGTAGTGACATTGGAAAGCACTTTTTTGTGTTTGTGTTTTTCCTCCATGCAGCGAGGACAGAATACAGATAGCGGGAGCATCTGCCGCGAAGCTCCTTTGAAGGAATTAGTCGGTATGTTTAATTGGCATCACTTTGCATTAACATAATTATACTTTGTTTTGGGAGGTTTTTGTTTTCTCTGTTATAACCAAGGATACAACAGACTCATGCATACCAATTGTTGCTGATTAACTTAATTCTGAATATGATTTAATTAAGCAACAATCTTGCTTTTGCTTGTCAATTAATGGCAATCTTACTGTCTTAGCGCGTCTTTGTTCTTTTGTTTTTTTAACTGCATACATTACACCATTTTATCTATTCTACACTCTGACCCTAACTGGAACACTAAGTCTCATATACTTATTTCAAAGCTAATGTATCAATTTGCATCACATTGCATTTCAATAAGGAGAGTTCAGTTGGAAGTGTATAACAGTATTTATTGAAGAGAGGAAACATTTTTGGCCATTTGACTCCATCGATGAAGCATCTTTTAAGCGTAGGCACATATGCACATAGGAAGTAGGATAGGATCCTCCTGGAGCCTAAAGCTAGCAGGTGGTTAGAGGAAACTTTCAGTTGAACCTCGCTGGACATTCTGGAGGTCATGGTGGTGACGGCGAGCAGGTGTGTTGTGCAGTAGTACGCCTGAAAGACAGAATGACAGAATTGTAATGACACTTCAAGGACCACGGGCAGAAGGATCATTGGTCAGTATGTGGACTTCAGAAACACAATAGAACAGCAGGAAATAGACGTTCACCCATATGTAAATGTAAATGCTCCGTACTTGTATAGCGCCTTTCTAGTCTTTTCGACCACTCAAAGCGCTTTTACACTACATCTGCATTCACCAGTCACACACATTCATACACTGAGCCTAAGTGCTCAAACGGAAACTAACATTCACACTCACTCATACACTGGCGGAATAGCCGCCAGGGGCAAATCGGGGTTCAGTATCTTGCCCAAGGACACTTCGACACGCAACCAGGGGGAGCCAGGGATTGAACCGCCGACCTTCCGATTAACGGCCTCTACCTCCTGAGCCACAGCCGCCCCCATAGAGGAACAAAGGCAGAACACTGAACTTTCACCAAAGCTTCATTTATATTTATTATGCTTCTGTTTCTTGTTGTTCTTGTTTTATCAGCTTCCAAGTGAACAACACTCTTTTACACCCAGTCATTGTGGAATGGTAAGTCATTAAAATGTGATTTATAATATTATTCAGAGAGCCCACTTAAGATGAGAATAAAGAATGTATTGTAGTCTCTCAGTTTCATCAGTCAGATTTTGCTACCTTTAACTCACAAACCTTGGCACTTACAGCTGCCCAGTCATGTAATTGTGCAATCCTCCTATCTTTTCTTTGGCTTGTTTTTTCCCCTCTTAGAATTACAAGCCAGTCTGCACGGATTTAATGGACTTCGTGCTCGCATGGTTGTCCTTGGCATTAGAGTTTGCACCCCTGAGATGAATTGACATTTTCTGATATAAGGAGGAATGCTTTTCAGGCACACCTCCTGGGGAGAAAGACTTCGTTGAACCCCCCTGCCCCTTTTTTCGTTGTGGAGCTTGCATGGCTCCCTTTTAATGGGCCGTTTCTTTGTACTTTTATTACTGTTACTAATGGGTACCACTGTCTTATGATATTATTGTAGAAGTCCTTACTACTCTCCAGTATCTAGCCATCTAAGGTGCAGCTACCACTTTCTTAACACAAATGAATGAGAAATTGTAAGATCAGCAGGCAAACAGCTTCAGTTCTAACATAGTCTTAAAGCCTAGGTTTAAATCAAAGAATGTATTACATTTTATTATGGTCTGAAACACTTTCTGCAGAATATTTTGAGAAGGTTTCCCACTGGAATTTCAAGAAATTGCAGGTGTCATTTATATACAGTGTTCCTGAAAATGATGGAGGATCATCTGCCAGACATTTGGTCTCTGTTACTGCATTAGCAGTGTATATTTCAAAAATGTCTCTATTTGAGTCATCATAGTCCAGATACTGTATTCCTTCAGCTCAGTGTGATAGCTATATGAGTTCTGAATCCTGTTTGGCTGCATATTAATCATACTGTGCTGATATGGCAATGATCAGAATGAGAGCGCTGGTCTGTCTGTGTCTGCAGCCGTCTGATTAAGACTGATATGGAGCTGGAGGTCCTGCGCTACACCAACCGGATTTCCAGTGAAGCCCATAAAATGGTAAGATCTTTCTCTTCTAGACACATCATCTGCAAGGTTTCTCAAATATTAAGCACAAACAAGCATTAAACACCCAATGTATCGAAGTACCAAGCTGCATATTGACTTTAAAACTCGTCCAAAGGATTCAAGATGTCAGGATCCTCAAAGGCTGTAAACTGTTTAAATGCTTTCGATTTTAACTTCACCTCGTAGCTCGAAGGCCAGTTGTTAACAGAGATAGCCTTTGACCAATAAGCTGTAACATTAAAGCAATATCTTTACTTCAGCACCGGATATCGCTTTATCACCATGAATAACCTCTTCAGGGGTTGAGGAGCAGTTAACCTCTCAGTGTTATCTGTCCTCTGAAATCACTTACCATGAGCGGTCAATATTGTTTTCCTCCTGTTAGGCTTAGTTTAGGTAGATTTTTACCTTTGTGTCCCAATGAAACTACATGAAACTACCATGAGAGTTTACTGCTTTGTGCATGTGTTTGACATTGACATCCATTTCACAAGAGTCTGCAACGGTTTTATCCAGTAGGTTTTAAGTTGCTATTCACATATACTGTAAAACTTTGATTAATCAGTGAATTGACCCTGCCTATATTTGGGACAGGCGTCCATATGGGATAGGCCTTTAATTCCTTTTGCACAAAACTGAAATAGGCGTTCAATGGAGACCTGCGTTTATTTGTCAAAATATGTTCCCACACCAGGCCAGTAAAGGAGGTAGGCGGCTATTTGGGACTCGGCCATTTATTGACATTTTACGGTAATCACACTTTTTCTACGTAGGTCATGAAGCATGTGAAGCCTGGACAGAAGGAATATGAAATGGAGAGGTACGTGGAGCATTTTGTCAATGGACTGTCTTGTTTTTCATGCCTGAGATGTATAGGTCCGTGTTTGGTGAAAAGACATAGTACACGTAAAACAGCTGACTGACATATAAAGACATCTCGTTTATATCTACATGATATTTGTTATATTACTTTATAGCCGATGTAATGACACTGGTAAACCTGTCAGGTGGACATGGCCGTTTCAGCCTAGATCAATTTAGATTCAGAAGTTAGTTTTCATCACGTTGGAAATTGTGTCACAGTCAAACGAGTGTGAGTTTCTGATTCACCACAAAAAGCAAATGTCAGCCATATTTGGCTGCTTTTTTCTGTGTGTTTTTTTTAATAATTTGCTTATTTTCCTGTGCTATGTAATTAGAAATAGGAAGACTCTTCTCACACAGCATTGTGATGCTGTCAAGATCCATAGTGTTTGACATGCTTGACCGTGTGATGATTAAAGAATGAGTCCTGAATGAATTCTTAAAAGGCATGGAGTCAGGAAGAGGGCAGCGAGAGTCCTTCAGCTAATTAGAGTTTTCTGTGATCTTTGCTGTGTTGAAATCGTTTACATTCCTTTTTCTTACTGGGTTTTTTTCCTTTGCAGCCTGTTCCAGCACTACTGCTACAATAAAGGGGGCATGCGCCACACCTCCTACACCTGTATCTGTGGAACGTAAGGCTTTGTCAATGAATGTTCACCCATTTCATTTCCGACTGAAGCTGAAATTAGGCTTCTCCAAAGGTGCATGTAACGTGGTAGGTTGCAGAAGAGCTGATACGCACAACTTTCAAATCTCAACTATGTGTTGGGCGGACTGTGCGTCTAGCAAGCTGATATAACAAAGCATTAAAAAAATGGCATGCAAACGTGTACGCGTGACATCCGTGCACGTTCGCTTGAATCTAGACAAGCATAATTACAGTCTTACTCAGATACTTACCATAATTACTTCCTTAATTGATTAATTACACACCAGGTAAAATAAGGATGTTGTTATTAATGAAATAAAAGATTGTGTTGAGGTTAAAGTTGCCATTAGTTCATATATTTAGACCAAACACCATCAAATGCCATCTTCACATGTAGGACAGAGCATTACTAACTAAATATTATAAACACTTTACAGTATAATGCAGAACATCCTGTAAGTCTCTGTGGCACAGCGGAAGTTGAAGTCTGTAGCCTTTCAGCATCCCGATTGGCTTATTGGCCAAACCACCATCAAATTCCTCTTTGTTGCAGGGTAACTGTGATCATTATGGATGAGGAATTTCAAGACAACATTGTGCTAATCATGCACTGACCTTTTGTATTAAAGGCCATGTGTAATGATTAGCGGGTTTAGTGGTCAGTGGATGAAAGCTATATTCGTTTTCAAATTAAGAGCTTGAAAAAGCTAAAATTGTGAAACATTGGAACCCCTTTGACGATATTGAAATACATTATTTCATTCAAATATTTTACTTTATATAATTTATATTCAATGCAAATACCACCTTGTAGTTGTGTGTGTGTGCGTGCGTGTGTGTGAGCACAACCATGTAATGTGCAATGCAATTAATGACAGCTTATTAAATACTGTAAGTCAACACACCCTGCAGACTCTCAAACCAGTGTTAACTAAATAAAACTGTAACGTTACATGATCAACAATAAATATGTAACATATTTGCAGTCAACGGTAACAATTAACGTGATGTCAGCCAGCGGGACGTAAATGATTACGTTAATCGACCACCACAAGTTTAGATATTGAATGAAATCTGACATCATTAAGGCACTGATGCCATCTTGTGTTTTCGATGTGATTAATCCGTAAGGCTATAACAAGTGTGACACTATGAGCGAATCAGCAAGAAATCTAGTGTCAGCTATTTGGAGCAATGAAGAGATTACAAACACACCGGCAAATACATGTAAGAGCCAAAATACTGGGAATCATATCCAGTACCATTCGTCTGATGAAGTAATTAATAATCTTTCATCGTGGAAGACTGAATGCAGGAAACTTCCCAGGACAGTTCCTGTTTTTCAGGCAAACAGAAACAAGCCTTCAACACACACTGAACAGCTTAAGTTAGTTCAGATCCGAACTATTCTTTTGAACACCAAAGTCACACTAAAAGCTTTAAAAGCTTAAATCACACAATAACCTGGCAGCAGTAACATTAAAATGACTGTTTTTGACAGTGGAGTTTAGTGGCTTTGAAGTAAGCGATATATCAGCTATTTCTGGTTAAACACAGGATCTTAAACAACAAGTCAAATGCATTCAATTCTATTGTTACTGCCTGTGTCCTGAGCCCTTTTGGGTGGACAGACGAAGATTGTACATGGGTACTGTTGTTTGGGGCACCTGTGAGGTTAAAGGCGTATTTCTGTTTGCCTGATAAACTGGAACTGCCTGGCCTGGCAGCTGTCCTGCATTTGGTCTTCCACAATGAAAGAGAATAAATTTCTTAATCGGGAGAACAGTACTGGATATGGTTTCCGGTATTCTGGGTCGTACATGCATTCGCCATTGTATTATAATCTCTTAATTGCTCAGAATTGCTGACACTGTACACTTTCTTGCTGATTCGCTCACAGTGTCACACTATACACCAAAAACACAAGTTGGCGCCAATGTGTTAATGACGTCGGATTTCATTCCATATATTCAGACTTCACTTCATGTATTCAGACTTTCATTCAATATATTCAGACTTTCATTCAATATATTCAGACTTTCATTCCATATATTCAGACTTTCATTCCATATATTCAGACTTTCCATATATTCAGACTTCATTCAGTATATTCAGACTTTCATTCAGTATATTCCGACTTTCATTCAGTATATTCCGACTTTCATTCATATATTCCGACTTTCATTCAATATATTCCGACTTTCATTCAGTATATTCCGACTTTCATTCAGTATATTCCGACTTTCATTCAGTATATTCCGACTTTCATTCAGTATATTCCGACTTTCATTCAATATATTCAGACTTTCATTCAATATATTCAGACTTCCATTCCACATATTCAAGGTTCACTCCATATAATAAGATGGACAAACTATATATGTATGTAACAATCTTTTTTCAATTCAATACAATCTCGTTTTTCAATTCACATATTGTGTTATTGTTTAACAGGGGCAATAACTCATCCATTCTCCACTATGGTCACGCTGGGGCTCCGAATGACAAGACAATAACAGAGGGAGACATGTGGTAAGTAGCTTTCAGCAGTTTTTAACTATCTGATCAAAACACTTTGGAAATAAATTTGACTGTATCAGTTTGGATGTTTTGTCCCATGCAGTCTGTTTGACATGGGTGGAGAGTACTACTGCTACTCCTCTGACATCACCTGCTCCTTCCCAGCCAACGGCAAGTTCACTCCAGATCAGAGGGCCATCTATGAAGCTGTCCTCAAATCCTCCAGAACTGTCATGGCTGCCATCAAACCAGGTTATTGTCTTTTGAGTTTAACTATTGAGTACCCTTTACTGACCGACAAAAAGTACTTAAATATTTTATCTTCTTCTGTTGTTGTTGGGGGGTAGGACAGACGAACAAAACAATCTCATCACTACAAACTACGCTGCCTATCTACCACCCCACCTTGTTCTCATGATGTGTTGTCGCAAGATTTCGAGACAAACTGTAACCATAGTCATTTACTCTCACTCCTGCCTGCATGTGCACTGTGCGAGAGGAGAGGGAGAACCGCATATGGCGCTTTTGTTTTCTTGACTCGACTCGGTTTGGCCGTCCTCTGTTTTCTATTGCAGATAGTACCCAGAGATAGCACCCCTCAATGTAGCTGGTCGTCATAGCGACGGCACACACAACTGCGTGACGTAATGTTCAATGCGACACACACACCAGCGATCCACACAGCTTTCTCTTGATTTAAGTTAAAACGTTTCAACAGACAAATAAGCGGTATGAAAACCTTCCAGCTGTTTTTTCCTCTGCCGTTGTTGCTGCAGCGGTCTGTGTGACCGTGGGAGCAGAGGGCTCTGTGAGCGGGCGGCTGGCCGACCTCGACAGCTCCTCCCACGGGTTGCCGCAGGCTGTCAATATTCGAAATGTACACAGTTGATTTCTCACCTCAAAACTTCTCAGAAGTGGATTTAGTGATGAAATTACTGCTGGCCTCTGTCTGGGGCGCGCAATGATGACACAGTGAATAGTGACGATTCTCTCTGACCAATCAGCAGTCTGCTGTGTTTTCACGTCACATTTTAGTATCGCCTCAGCTCGCTTGGAACCTCAATGGAGGTGATACGAAAAAAAGTACCTGGAAGCAGGTACAGGTACAACTTTTCCACAATGGAAAACCAAACAAAGGCGAGGTGAGTCGAGCTGGTACTGTGCAGTGTAAAAGGGGCTTTACTGAGATTACTCTGAGCAGCATGAAGGGGACAAAATTTGACTAATATAACAGACTTTTGTATACTTCTCACTTCCCCACCTTATGGTCTGAATAACGCACTAGATTTGTTGCTAGTTGCTTTTTAGAAATAAAGTCACTGAGGGCCTAAAAGGTAGGCAGCGGACCAAACCACTGTGACACATTTTGGGGGGCATCTTTCAAAATGTATAAATGCATTGGACTTGAGAGTTGTTAACCATGGTGTAAATAAATTGACTAGATACCGACGGACAACAGCGGTTATATTTAGGGAAAATTCATGAGTTGCTGGATATTGGTAGGGAAGTGTCTGCGCCTATTCTATGCCCTAGCTTGTAAATATATTATAGAAACACATACTTCAATGTAAAGTTCAAGACAAAAAACCTTTTGTTCTTTATAAACCATGCTGTTTGTGTTGAAGGTGTAAAGTGGACTGACATGCACCGCCTGGCTGACCGGGTTCACCTGGAGGAGTTGGTGAAGATTTCCATCCTGAATGGCAGCGTGGAGGACATGTTGAAGGTCCACCTGGGCTCCGTCTTCATGCCCCACGGCCTGGGACACCTGCTGGGCATCGACGTTCACGATGTGGGAGGATACCCTGAAGTGAGAACAGAACTTAAATTTGACCACATCACAACCAACCAGTAGGTAGTGTTGTATCGGTCAAAGTTCAAAGACAGAGGAAGAAGAAGAAGAAAACACAACCCTGTTCCTCCAATATTCATGTGTCATCAATAATAGAGAGAAGTGCAGAAGTGAGAGCTGAGCAAAAAGAGAATCAAAGTTCAGGATGAGTGCAGTAGAGAGAGGAAGGTGAAATGTTGTCTCAACACAGATGGTTTCAGGTTGTGGTGGAGCAGTTTGTACAGTTATGCTCTTCTGACAACTAAATACAGAAGACAGTTTACCCACAGTAGCTCCAGGGGAACTGCTGAGTCTTCACCAGCAGAAGGTGTAAGTGTGTGAATACACTGTTAAGCAAAGCTTCCTGGATATGAATACAGGGCTCAGTCAGTCTTTGGATACATGCCAAACGATGCTGTTGGCTAGTTTCAGTAACTACAGAAGATGGCTTAATGTAGTGACCACTTGCCAGATCTCTAATCACACTCTGAACCAATCTTCTTATGTGGGTGGAAACATTTTGAGCACTGGACTTAAAGATTCAGCTGAAACCCAGCCAAAGTAAATTCTTTGTTTTATGCTGCCAGAGAAAAATGAATTATATTTAACACTTGAAAAATGCATTAAATCTAATCTAATTAGGGTTTACTGTAGCGATGCCTCCATTTAGTCTGGGCTACAGTTATCCTACTACTATATTTTCATCCAAAATAAAAAGAAATACTAGTTCAGTGCTATTTTCAAAAAATGTTAGCACAAAGTTAGTATTTTTTTAAGCTGTGGTTTTAACAAACTACTGTTGTCCAGGGGGTGGAGCGTGTTGATGAGCCTGGACTGAAGAGTCTTCGAATGGGCCGCCTGGTGCAGGAGAGGATGGTCCTCACCGTGGAGCCCGGCATATATTTCATCAACCACCTGCTGGACCAGGCCCTGGCCAACCCCGCCCAGAGCTGTTTCATCAACAACCAAGTGCTGGCTCGCTTCCGCGGCTTTGGAGGGGTCAGTCTACAGTTTTATTTGGTTATGTTTGTTGAATTGAGATTCTCAGGAGCTGTAATAGAAATGAATCTAATTTTCCACAGGATTAAGAAAACTTTTCTTTTCATAGTTTTTGAATATAGTTTCATAAATGTGCTACTGTGGTGCTAAAAGTAATGTCACTTAATGCAATGTCAAATAATCCAACAATGTGAATATAACAGATTATATAATGAAATTGAGCTTTGTAACTCCTTTCTGCTACATAGCAGACAATATACATTAGTACAGAAGCAATCATAAAAATGGTAAACAGAAATAAACAATATTCAGTGATCAATGGAGCAGTGAGAATGAATTAGAGTTTAAGAGTCTGATAGCTTGGGGGGCAAAAGCTGCTCTGCAGTCTGGAGGTGTGGCAGCAGAAACTTCTATAGCTCTTCCCAGAAGGCAGCAGGGTGAACACGCTGTGGCTGGGTGGGTACTGTCCTTTAGTATCATTTGGGCTCTGCGTAGGCACCTCACCGATATCACTGATGCTCAGGAGATGGGTACCAACGATCTTCTGAGCAGTTTTAATCACCCATTGCAGAGCCTTCTGGTCTTGGGCCGTGCACATCCCATGCCAGTTTTCCAGTCAGGATGCTCCTCTGTAAAAACGGACAAGAATTGGCATGGGAATTTGGCCTTTTTGAAGATTTTTATGTCGGAGTCAAAATGGTGATCAATCTTATTTAATGAAAATCCATGCAATCTTAAATCACCAACTTCATTGCTGATCATTTTAACATTCACTTTTAGTTTAGATAAAATGGAAATAAACCGGTGCCGCTGTCTAACCACTCATATATCTTTCCCTGTTGGACTTTCTGTGTCTGATCATTAGGTTGACGATTTACCATAAATTATGATAAGAATCAATATTATGAAATTACACAAAAATAGTAAGTATTGTGGTACATTCACACTTGACTAAATGGTCTTTAAAACTTTGTGAATGTACATTTTTCAGTGACTGAGGTTTGCCTTTGAAAGTCTCCGGCTTTGATTGTTCTGTGTTTGACTGACTGCTGTCACTACTGTGCAGGTTCGCATTGAAGATGACATTGCAGTGACAGCGGATGGTGTAGAGCTGCTGACCTGCGTCCCACGCACCGTGGAGGAGATTGAGGCTTTCATGGCAGACTCTGCAAAACCCTTCAGCCCTGTTGACAGCAGTGGGAAATTCTGAGTAGCGTCTCACAGTAAAGTCTGAGCTATACGCTGCCATGACATTAATTACTGCAGATAAACAACAAAGGCTATTCTTCAGTAAAACTGATGTTATTACTCGCATATCTCACTTATACAACAGACACATAATCAGTTTTATTGATTATAAGCAGTAGAATTAATGCATGACAAGCAAAGAATAATTTTTTAAAAGCTTTCATAATGAATGTCACTTGAAGGGACAAACTGTACCTTAATACATTAAAAATATTAATTTCTTTGCCTTCTGGGGGAAAGAAATTTAATTTTTAAAAAGCAATTCTTATTCTTATATGTTCCTCTTTGTAAACAGTGATTCACAAAAAATGTGGTTAAATAAAATTTAATATGCGTTTTATTTGCAACTGTGTGCAGTACATTTATTTGTTGGTATTTTGTATGAGTCTTCTTTCATACAAATAGTAGCAAGCATTGGACCACAGATGTACTATGAACCACACTAACCAGAGAAGTCTCCTTGCCCCGACAGGAGAAAACTCCCTGACTACAGCATGTTTGTTGTAAGTCTTTAACGTGCGAGTTCTGCGTGACTTCGGTTAACATGTAGGATTTTTAAATTTTTTAATTACACTAACATTTCATATCACCATTCACAGGTTAACAACGTAGCCCAAATGTTAAATGCAGCGGTTGGGGACTGTTTTGATGATGTAGCTGTCCTAATTTTGCCATTCTGGAAAGACCAGCAAGACCAACGGCAGCAAATTTCGTGTGTTATAATAATAATAATAATCCTTATTTGTAGAGCACTTTTCAAAAACAAGTTACAAAGTGCTTTAACAAGTGTAAAGAATAATACAAAAAAAAGATAAGAGCATGAAAATTTAATATAAAATTAGTAAAATACAATAAAATAAAAGGGATAAAATAAAGTCAAATAAGATCGGGAAAAGCTCTCCTATAAAAGTATGTTTTAAGAAGGGACTTAAAAGAGTTCACTGACTCAGCCGACCTGATTTCCTTGGGCAGGCTGTTCCAGAGCCTCGGGGCCCTGACAGCAAACGCTCTGTCCCTTTAGTTTTCAGTCGAGACTCTGGAACAGACAACAGACCTCTGCCCGAGGATCTCAAGGTACGTGCTGGTGCGTATGGGACTAAAAGGTCAGAAATATAACAAGGCGAGAGGCCATGAAGAGCTTTAAAAGTGATCAATAGAATTTTAAAGTCAATTCTAAAACATACTGGGAGCCAGTGTAATGAAGCTAAAATAGGAGTAATGTGGTCATATTTCTTTGTTCTGGTTAAAAGCCTGGCAGCTGAGTTCTGGACAGTCTGGAGTCGATCAATAGATTTTTGGGTTAAACAGGTGAAAAGGCTGTTGCAATAATCCAGGCGTGATGAGATGAAGGCGTGTAAAATGGTCTCGGTGTCCTTAAAAGTTAACATAGATCGAATTTTAGCTATATTTCTAAGTTGATAAAAACATGATTGAACAAGCTTTGTGGTGTGCTGCTCGAAATTTAAATTACTATCAAACCAAACACCAAGGTTCTTTGCCACAGGCTTAATGTGATTTACTAGGGAACCAGCAGATGGCAGTATTTGATTTGCCATCTGCTGGGACCCGATGACCAGGATTTCTGTTTTGTCTGAGTTCAGCTGGAGGAAATTATTTGACATCCATTTTTTAACTTCACAAAGGCAGTTGTTAAGTGAACTCAGCATTCCAGGGTCTGTGGATCTGACGGGCAAGTATATTTGTGTGTCATCAGCATAAATATGAAAAGAAATGCCATGTTTATGGATAATATGTCCAAGGGGAAGCAGATACAAGGAAAACAAAATGGGTCCTAAGACCGACCCCTGAGGCACACCATATTTAACTGGACAGAATGAGAGACATAGTTGTTTACAGACACGCAAAACTTCCTATTTGACAGGTAGGATGAAAACCATTCTAGAGCAGTACCAGAGATCCCCACCCAGTGCCTCAGTCTGTCTAACATGATGTTGTGATCAATGGTGTCAAAAGCAGCGCTAAGGTCCAGGAGTACAAGGACTGAGCACATACCTTCATCAGCAGACATTAAAAGGTCATTGGTGACTTTAAGCAGGGCAGTCTCAGTGCTGTGGTACTTCCTAAAACCAGACTGAAACTTTTCAAATATTTTGTTATTTTCCAGCACAGTGAGCAGCTGTTTGGACACAATTCTTTCTAGAATCTTTGCAATAAAAGGCAGTTTTGAAATTGGTCTAAAATTTTGTGGGAGGGAGGGATCTAAACCAGGTTTCTTTAAAAGTGGGTTCACGCAAGCCGTTTTAAAATAATCAGGGACACAACCAGTAGATAGGGAGCTGTTGAAAACAGAGATCAAATGGGGCCCAACAGAATCTATTACTTTAGTAAAAATTTTGTAGGTATTATATCAAGTGGGCTGGAGGACACTCTCATTTGTGATATTGTTTTTAAAAGCTCAGACAAGTCGATGGGATAAAACTGGTTAAAACTCTGTTGTTGCTGGTGAGGAACCTCTGAGTAAGAGGCCACGGGGGTAATAGAGGCTCTGATTGACACCACCTTATTGGTAAAATAAGATAAAAACAATTCACAGTCATCATTACTTCCAGCTGAGGCACAAGGAGGGGTTGGGTTTACCAGCTGATCCACAGTCTTAAACAGAAACCTGGGATTGTGTTTATGTGTAGTAATGAGTTCAGAAAAATAGTGTGTTCTCGCATCCTTAACCATTTATTGTAGTTAATTAATAAATCCTTCAGACTGAGGTAATGGACTTGGAGACTGGATTTTTTCCATCTGCGCTCTGCTTTCCTGCATTCCCTTTTTAGGCTGCGAATGCTGTCATTTATCCAGGGTTGTTTACTAGCTTTAGACGTAGGCCTAACCTTTAGAGGAGCAGTAATATTTAGTGACGACAAGCAGATATGATTGAAGTGATCAACCAGATTGTTGGTGTTGGAATCAGACAGGTGTTGGCTTTGGCTCTGAAAGACTGCGCAAAACTTTGAAACACTTTGTTCATTAAAGATGCGACAACACACGGAGCTTGGTGAGGCGGCGTGAGTAACAGGCGAATCGCAGCTAAAAACAATACATCTGTGGTCAGATATGGTCATGTCCACTAATTCCACAGAGGAAATGCTGACACCCAGGGTAAAAACCAAGTCCAGTGTATGACCACGGTTATGTGTTTGCCCTTTGACATGTTGTTTGAAGTTAAAAGAAGTGGCCATATTTAAAAAGTCAGTTGCATTAACATTGGTGGGGTCATCAACATGAATATTAAAATCGCCACAAAGAACAATTCTGTCATAATTTAAAACCAGAGTAGATAAAAATTCAGGAAGTTCTGATAAAAATCCTCCAGGCGGTTTTGGGGGGCGATAAATTATAACAAATATGATAGGTTGCAGCCCTCCAAGTTTAAGAGTGAGAACTTCAAAGGAGCTAAATTCATCACAGCGTACTTGATGACATTTAAAATTTTTCCTATACACGCTCACTAGCCCACCACCACGACCACTGACCCTCGGTTGACTAAAGCAATCATATTGAGGCGGACACAGTTCAGCTAGCTGGCTATAGTCATTCATTTGCAACCAGGATTCAGTTAAAAACATAAAATCTAGATTTGCAGACAAGATAAAATCATTTAAGATAAAAGTCTTACTTGAAAGTGATCTCACATTGAAGAGAGCCATTTTAAATGAGTTTGTTCTGGGTGCTGGAGTTGGTGCAGTTGTCCTAATCCTTAAGAGATTACTATATTTCTGTGTGGGATGTGCACATTTCGGTTTACTGGTCTATGCGTGATGATGACAGGAATAGAAGTCTGTGGAACAGCGCTGGTAGCAGACGGCTTTACATGCCAGCAGGTGGAGACAGTTGTTTGTGGCAGTGAGGCAGAGATCTGTTCAGTGACGGTGGTGTGTCCAGGTGTGCTGCATGAATGATGAGTCATTCACGTAAGTCATGTGTGGACCGCACCACATGCTGTATGTGCGCAGCTAACATTTCTGAGCCCCGTTTGTTTGGGTGAAGTCCGTCTGTCTTAAAAAGAGACATTCTTTGCCAGAAAATATTAAAATTATCCACATAAAACACACGGTGAGCCCTGCAGGCGGACTGGAGCCAGTCGTGGAGGCCAAGGAGTCTACTGAAGCGGCCAGCACCGCGACCGACTGTGGGAATGGGACCAGAGATAAAAACGGACTTTCCGCACTGCTTTAAAAAGTTAAGAAGACGGTTAAAATCTAATTTTGTCAGCTCAGACTGCCGAAGAGCTGTGTCATTTGTTCCGACATGGACTATCACTCTTGTGATGGAGGACGGGAGCGATGGCATCAGGTCCTGGAGTTTTTTTTAAATGTCAGCCGTGGTGGCACCGGGGAAGCAGCGAGTGGTAGCGTTAAAGAAACGGAGGTTTCTGGTTATGGAGTCACCAATTATTAGTGTGGTTGGGGAGAAAAGAGGACGAGGAGATGCTGGTTGTGGGGTTCCAGAGCAGGACTGAGCAGAATTTGCTTCAACACTGCGTGCGGACTGAGGATGGAGTGTGTGAGCTGTTGAGTGTTGTGTTGGAGTAGCAGTAACAGACCTGACAGAAGGGCTACCTGACGGTGCATGGTGGAGACGGCCTCCGGACCGTCTGAGCACAGCCTCCTTCAGGATCCTACGTCGGGAAGCGGAGGTTTTTGACCGGGATGACGGCCGCCGATCAAGTCCGGCGGCAGACCGGCGGCCCAGTGCAGGAGATGTAGCCGGTGGAGGAGATGCAACAGTGTCGGCAGGCACTGTGCGCCGAAAAGATCCGTATCAGGGAGACTCGAAGCCGCAGATGAATCCGCTGGATGGACCGGAGTGTCGTTAGACAAGGCTGCGTAGCGGTTGGAGAGGCCGATGTCCGGAGGAGAGGCAGCCCCATCCGAGCCTCTCTTGCAGCCACGGACCACCACTTCAGCCCAGGTTGACTGATGCTTCGGAGTCGAGCAGGAGAAAAGCCTCGGAAGGCTAGAGGGGTCCCAAAACACGGTGTCCTAGATGTTAGCGGTTGCGCTAAGAGAAACAATCTGTTTGGCTTGTACTGAAGCTACATCCATAAAGCCAGTCAGCAGGGAATCTTTCTCTTTGAGTTCCTCTGAAAGTCGTCGGATGTCTTCCATAAGGTCAGCAATCTTCTTGTTCGCTTTCTTAAGGAGTGAGCAGTCCTCAGGGGGCAGAGTTATCTCGGCTAGCATAGTCACCGGAGCTTTGTTGCGATCAGTAGCGTTGATCGCGTTTTTATGGTCATCTATCTTAAAATCCATGTCGGATGACTAAAATCCTTAACCCACGTAAAACTTAAATAAAGTTAAGTTAAATAAAAGGATATAAAAAATGTAACGAAAAAAGTGGATTAAAACTGGATAAGAGTCCGGTTCAAGACGGAGCTTCTGACAGGTGGCTACAGACGCCAACGCATGCGCAGAGTGTGTTATTCATTTCTCCTGGTTTACAGGTACTGTGAGCCGGTTGTTTTATGGTGTTAGTGGACTGCATGTCATGAGCTGCTGTGTTGTCGCTGTAGTCAGAGAGAGGCTCAGGAGCGCGCACTGAGCTGAATCTGACCCAGAGACCTCACAAAAGCAGAATAGTGTCTGATGCAAGCAACGGAGAAAACAGGCGTGTGCTTCATTTCTAAGTGAGTTTTGAGCCCATTGACAATAAGACAATGAAAATTTGATTTATTAAAATCAAAAACTTACATATAGCCCCTTTAAGTTGTTTTAGGTATTCACTGTGTAGTTTGATTATAAGTTTTTTCCATACTGCACATTGCTGTAGCTCCTCTTTTCCCACGTGTTGAACGCTTCGTTTTAGCTATGGAGTGATACATCTTGTCTCTAAATGATCTTAGTTAGGAGTTGCACATGTGCAGTTCCTAGTTAAGGACTACTAGCCAATCAGAAGCAGAGAAGGGCGGGTCAGCGAGAAGCGCATAAACAGCTTCTTTTTAGCTGTAGGCTACATGTTGCCGACCAGCTTGGCAACATAGACTGGAGCAAGAGTTTGAGATTGGTGAGTTATTAATCTGTAACAAAAGTATCTTTTATCCATAAAGTTTTAACTGAGCTCTGTATCTACATCACAGTAACTTTAAGTCCATTGACTGCCTGGAGGGTAGCTAGTGTTTGGAAGGGAGAGGAGGTGTGTGCTGTAGCTCAGTGTTTTTCTTTTTGAGGGCGTGTCGACTAGCTGCTCATTTTGCTTTCATCCCTGTGACATCACAGGGATGGAAGGGAAGCGGCTGGACTACAAACGAGCTGTTTTCAGGCAGTTCAGAGCAGAGTTTTCTGTGGGAGATGGGAACTCCCTTTGGGCTGGACTTTGGGCTTTTTCACTTTGCAAACCTAGTACATGCACAAAAAAAGGTATATAACTCAAAGGAGAGGGAAAAAGCCAAAAAGCATAATACCACCTCTTTAATGTTTACAGCTCCTGGGCATTTTCTTTGTTTTACATTTAAGGTGTTTTAATTGTATTTGTTTATAAAAATATGTTTCGTGTTGGTTAGAATTCATCCATATCAATTAAATGCTGAAAATGTCACTATCTTGCCTGGAACGTTATTAACGGTTGTTAAATTGTCAATGGTTCTGTGTACAGAACTACTGTGATAAACGGTTTATTTATCCTGTTAATATAAAAAATATATTCCATGTTAATATGATGGAGGTTCACATTCCCTTCTGGTGAATGAGGTATAATGACTACGAGGATTAATTGTCATTTTTGTGTATGAAGCTGTTTTTTGATGTTGTTAACCTTATGTAATTTAGTAACTTAATTGAAAATGAGTGATGTGCAGAGGAGACCTTATTGATTGACTTAAATGACTGTATTTATTAAATCAATTGTGGCAAGACTGTCAAGACCAACGGAAGCAAGTTTCCTATGTTTATCATTTCTCCTGTTTCACAGGTTTTATTTGCCCACATTCCCTGTGCCTGGGGCCTGTAACATTATTATTATCACCCCTTTTATCAGTTGAATACAAGACCTGCATACTGTACCTCTAAAATGTTCAACTGTATTATCAGTTCCCTCCACGCACTGTAAAAGTACCTCTTATCAATAAGTACTGTATATGTATCAGTGTTTAAGTTCAGGATGACTCAAGTTAGCAATTATTTCAATATCTAAGGGGGAAAATACCTGTCCAAAATTTGCCAACATGATGGCATGATTCTGGATTTTCCCCAAAACAATCAACAAGAGAGGAACTAAAATACCAGGATCCCTCAGTATTCAACATATTGCTGCAACTAATGAAACATCTGTATTTGACTTATTTTACATTTCAACATCAACATCACCTAGAAGATGAGGAAATGATTCCAGTTGCCCATCTAGAGGACAAAGGCGGTCTTCGGTTCTTCTTTTAGAGGACAAGAGGTCTACGCTAGGTTCACAGAAACTTTGTGGTCCAATGTACTGATCTGTATTCAAATACAAAAAAAAAGTATGAATGCAATGAATCAATATTTGCAAAGAACATAATTTATTTTTTAACAAATATTTATTATTCCAGGAGGCCACATTTAAAGTAGTGAGGTAAGACTGTGACTGTGATGCGTTAAAACCTCCAGAAAGCTTGAGTAGAGAAAAGCTAGAGACACTGAGTTAAGATCTATTACTACTGAGGTAGGGTTCAAAGGCAAATTCCATCAATGCAAAAGGGAAAGTCATGAATTTATATGTTGAATACAGATGATACAATCAATTTAAGTTCTCAGTGCAACGTACAGTTTTATGATAGCGTTAATGCTATATTATTCACCTTGACCACTTGTAAATAGTTGAGTATAGGTATATCACAAGTTTAACCCTATGGTTTAACCAGGGATTTGTTTACAGCTTGACCTGATTTTGTTATAAAGTTGCGTTTCAGTAGCAGCATCCACAGATTTCCACTATTAAGTTACTTTGTAAAATTTTGGAAATTTTACAAAGTAAAATTCTATTCCAGGCTTTGGCAAAAGATTCAGCACTATTGTACATTTAATCACATAAATTCCTTTCATGGTTATATACCATGCTACGCAGACACTGCGAAACAAGTTAGCATTGCCTTGTGAGCTCTCTTGTGAATAACTCCAGTGAAATCAAGTCCAGTGAAAAAACATACAGAAATATACAACTGTGCTGGCAGATTGACCCTTCCAAAGCCGCAGAAGCGAGCCAGCACTTGGTTCTTGATGAAGCAGCTCTAGGCGGGGTTGACCAGGGCCTGGTCCGGCAGGTGGTTGATATGCCGGGGTCCACGATGAGGACCAGGCGGCCCATTCGAAGACTCTTCAGTCCAGGCTCATTAAAAGCTCCACCCCCTAGTTTGTTAAAACCACAGTTTAAAACAAAAGCTCAAAACGTTTCCATCCAGATAAGAAGATTGGTTCAGACTGTGATTAGAGATAAATGGTGTCACTACATTAAGCCATCTTCTGTAGTTACTGAAACTAGCCAACAGCATCGTTTGGCATGTATCCAAAGACTGACTGAGCCCTGTATTCATATCCAGGAAGCTTTGCTTAACAGTGTATTCACACACTTACACCTTCTGCTGGTGAAGACTCAGCAGTTCCACTGGAGCTACTGTGGGTAAACTGTCTTCTGTATTTAGTTGTCAGAAGAGCATAACTGTACAAACTGCTCCACCACAACCTGAAACCATCTGTGTTGAGACAACATTTCACCTTCCTCTCTCTACTGCAATCATCCTGAACTTCGATTCTCTTTTGCTCAGCTCTCACTTCTGCACTTCTCTCTATTATTGATGACACATGAATATTGGAGTTGTTTTTTTCTTCTGTCTTCGAACTTTGACCGATACCTACTAGTTAGCTGTGATGTGGGCAATCACAGTTTAAGTCTTCTGTTCTCACCTGAGGGTATTCATTGATTGATTGACGTTTTATTTCGAACATTTGAAAAAAAAAAAGAAAGACAAAATAGTGTTAAAAAACAGATGAACAAAACAGATGAAAGTAAAACTCCATAATATTAAGTATTTAAAAAACCTCTATTTACATGTGCGAAAAGGAGTAGGAAGAAAGAAAACTTAACCCTTCCACATCAATGCCCAGCAGGTGTCCCAGGCTGTGGGGCATGAAGAAGGAGCCCAGGTGGACCTTCAGCATGTCCTCCAGCTAGGCGGTGCATGTCGGTCCACTTCACACCTTCAACACAAACAGCTTGGTTTATAAAGAACAGGAGGTTTTTTGTCTTGACCTTTAAATACATCTTAGCATGCTTACAAGTAAAAAACAACACTAACATGGATATCAAATTTGGAAATTTTATATCCCTATACCTAAAAAAAAATACCTTGTATTAATAAATTGTTGTGATAAAAATGTTTAACTGAACTGAGATTTAAACTAATTTTTAGGCTTATCTAAAGATCATTACTAGCTTTATCAAAAACAAAAAAGATAGGATGCAACAAAACTATATGCTATTCATCTCCATGCCAGTGATAAACTGATGAGGGCAGAAGAATTTGAAGTGTAGTTTACTCTTTATATGTCAGTAATGTGTAATCAATAGTTAAACTCTATCAAGGTAATAACATTGTTTGATGCAACCATGACAGTTTGGGAGGATTTGAGGACAGCCTCATGGACGGCACTCTGGTCGTGAACTTGCCGTTTGCTGGGAAGTAGCAGTACTGCAGTAATACTCTCCACCTGTGTCAAACAGACTGAGCTTTGGGTTTTTCAGTTAATTACAATGCACAAAGCACCAGAATCCAGGTCCAGCCAGTGCCATCTAGTTACAACACCAACAATTTCAGACAATTATAGTCCAATCTGTGCGACCTAAAGGCACGATGAGTTGAGTAGCAGCAGTTCAACACTGCAAATGTGCACTGTTTACAGGTAATAAAGATAGAGCTACTGCAATTTAGACCCTGTAGACATGATTGTTAAAGCTGTTTTTTTATTTTTAGCTTTTTTGTGCATGTACACAATTTATATTTTGAAATTATGAAATGTAAGAAATGTCTTACAAAAGCAACAAGCTGAATTGTATTTCTATTTGAATATTAAATATATCTTCTGGAGGTAATTGGATTTAATGATGTTCTATTTCTATTGTTTTATTTAAGCTAAAGGGGGTGGTAATGGTAAAACTAAATGTAAAACTGTAACATCGACTGCCTGCAGGTGGCACAGTTGTCATAAGTATAGCAGTTATTGATTTAGTCCATGCTAAAAACTCTGACAGCTACTTACCACTTGTCTCCATCCAAAACTGTCTCATCACTGGGAGCTCCAGCACTGGTTGTAGAAGATTACAGAACAATTATTGCTTCTGGTGTTGACAGATGACACAATACATGGACAGAAGAGAGATAAAATGTAAATAAATGAGAAATAATTTATTATACCACAAAGTGATACTCACATGACATTAAAAGCTACATGACTAACAAAGCTATGTTTAACACAATGTTGAATTAAAGAATGTATTTCATCACAATATCAAAGGGATTCCAGTCTTTTCAGTGTGTCATCAATTTTCCTTTACTTTAAAAAGTCCTCACTTTTCAAGCTCTTAATTTGAACCGGAAAATTAATTGCATCCACTGACCACTAATCCCCAGGAAGAATTCATTTCACATGGCCTTTAATACAAAAGGTCAGCACATGAGTAGTACAACAAATTCCTCATCCATAATGATGCTGCTAGCTGACAGTTACCCTGCAACAAAGAGGAATTTGATGGTGGTTTGGCCAATAAGCCAATCGGGATGCTGAAAGGCTACAGACTTCAACTTCCACTGTGCCACAGAGACTTACAGGATGTTCTGCATTATACTGTAAAGTGTTTATAATATTTAGTTAGTAATGCTCTGTCCTACATGTGAAGATGGCATTTGATGGTGTTTGGTCTAAATATATGAACTAATGGCAACTTTAACCTCAACACAATCTTTTATTTCATTAATAACAACATCCTTATTTTGCCTGGTGTGTAATTAATCAATTAAGGAAGTAATTATGGTAAGTATCTGAGTAAGACTGTAATTATGCTTGTCTAGATTCAAGCGAACGTGCACGGATGTCACGCGTACAAGTTCGCATGCCATTTTTTTAATGCTTTGTTATATCAGCTTGTTAGACGCACAGTCCGCCCAACACATAGTTGAGATTTGAAAGTTGTGCGTATCAGCTCTTCTGCAACCTACCACGTGTACATGCACCTTTGGAGAAGCCTAATTTCAGCTTCAGTCGGAAATGAAATGGGTGAACATTCATTGACAAAGCCTTACGTTCCACAGATACAGGTGTAGGAGGTGTGGCGCATGCCCCCTTTATTGTAGCAGTAGTGCTGGAACAGGCTGCAAAGGAAAAAAAGACCCAGTAAGAAAAAGGAATGTAAACGATTTCAACACAGCAAAGATCACAGAAAACTCTAATTAGCTGAAGGACTCTCGCTGCCCTCTTCCTGACTCCATGCCTTTTAAGAATTCATTCAGGACTCATTCTTTAATCATCACACGGTCAAGCATGTCAAACACTATGGATCTTGACAGCATCACAATGCTGTGTGAGAAGAGTCTTCCTATTTCTAATTACATAGCACAGGAAAATAAGCAAATTATTTAAAAAAAAACACACACAGAAAAAAGCGGCCAAATATGGCTGACATTTGCTTTTTGTGGTGAATCAGAAACTCACACTCGTTTGACTGTGACACAATTTCCAACGTGATGAAAACTAAGTTCTGAATCTAAATTGATCTAGGCTGAA
The DNA here is from genome assembly GCF_014851395.1 of Micropterus salmoides. Lineage (NCBI taxonomy): Eukaryota > Metazoa > Chordata > Actinopteri > Centrarchiformes > Centrarchidae > Micropterus > Micropterus salmoides. The sequence continues at coordinate 3,523 of NW_024041634.1, read as the reverse complement.
AGGGCCATGTCCACCTGACAGGTTTACCAGTGTCATTACATCGGCTATAAAGTAATATAACAAATATCATGTAGATATAAACGAGATGTCTTTATATGTCAGTCAGCTGTTTTACGTGTACTATGTCTTTTCACCAAACACGGACCTATACATCTCAGGCATGAAAAACAAGACAGTCCATTGACAAAATGCTCCACGTACCTCTCCATTTCATATTCCTTCTGTCCAGGCTTCACATGCTTCATGACCTACGTAGAAAAAGTGTGATTACCGTAAAACGTCAATAAATGGCCGAGTCCCAAATAGCCGCCTACCTCCTTTACTGGCCTGGTGTGGGAACATATTTTGACAAATAAACGCAGGTCTCCATTGAACGCCTATTTCAGTTTTGTGCAAAAGGAATTAAAGGCCTATCCCATATGGACGCCTGTCCCAAATATAGGCAGGGTCAATTCACTGATTAATCAAAGTTTTACAGTATATGTGAATAGCAAACTTAAAACCTACTGGATAAAACCGTTGCAGACTCTTGTGAAATGGATGTCAATGTCAAACACATGCACAAAGCAGTAAACTCTCATGGTAGTTTCATGTAGTTTCATTGGGACACAAAGGTAAAAATCTACCTAAACTAAGCCTAACAGGAGGAAAACAATATTGACCGCTCATGGTAAGTGATTTCAGAGGACAGATAACACTGAGAGGTTAACTGCTCCTCAACCCCTGAAGAGGTTATTCATGGTGATAAAGCGATATCCGGTGCTGAAGTAAAGATATTGCTTTAATGTTACAGCTTATTGGTCAAAGGCTATCTCTGTTAACAACTGGCCTTCGAGCTACGAGGTGAAGTTAAAATCGAAAGCATTTAAACAGTTTACAGCCTTTGAGGATCCTGACATCTTGAATCCTTTGGATGAGTTTTAAAGTCAATATGCAGCTTGGTACTTCGATACATTGGGTGTTTAATGCTTGTTTGTGCTTAATATTTGAGAAACCTTGCAGATGATGTGTCTAGAAGAGAAAGATCTTACCATTTTATGGGCTTCACTGGAAATCCGGTTGGTGTAGCGCAGGACCTCCAGCTCCATATCAGTCTTAATCAGACGGCTGCAGACACAGACAGACCAGCGCTCTCATTCTGATCATTGCCATATCAGCACAGTATGATTAATATGCAGCCAAACAGGATTCAGAACTCATATAGCTATCACACTGAGCTGAAGGAATACAGTATCTGGACTGTGATGACTCAAATAGAGACATTTTTGAAATATACACTGCTAATGCAGTAACAGAGACCAAATGTCTGGCAGATGATCCTCCATCATTTTCAGGAACACTGTATATAAATGACACCTGCAATTTCTTGAAATTCCAGTGGGAAACCTTCTCAAAATATTCTGCAGAAAGTGTTTCAGACCATAATAAAATGTAATACATTCTTTGATTTAAACCTAGGCTTTAAGACTATGTTAGAACTGAAGCTGTTTGCCTGCTGATCTTACAATTTCTCATTCATTTGTGTTAAGAAAGTGGTAGCTGCACCTTAGATGGCTAGATACTGGAGAGTAGTAAGGACTTCTACAATAATATCATAAGACAGTGGTACCCATTAGTAACAGTAATAAAAGTACAAAGAAACGGCCCATTAAAAGGGAGCCATGCAAGCTCCACAACGAAAAAAGGGGCAGGGGGGTTCAACGAAGTCTTTCTCCCCAGGAGGTGTGCCTGAAAAGCATTCCTCCTTATATCAGAAAATGTCAATTCATCTCAGGGGTGCAAACTCTAATGCCAAGGACAACCATGCGAGCACGAAGTCCATTAAATCCGTGCAGACTGGCTTGTAATTCTAAGAGGGGAAAAAACAAGCCAAAGAAAAGATAGGAGGATTGCACAATTACATGACTGGGCAGCTGTAAGTGCCAAGGTTTGTGAGTTAAAGGTAGCAAAATCTGACTGATGAAACTGAGAGACTACAATACATTCTTTATTCTCATCTTAAGTGGGCTCTCTGAATAATATTATAAATCACATTTTAATGACTTACCATTCCACAATGACTGGGTGTAAAAGAGTGTTGTTCACTTGGAAGCTGATAAAACAAGAACAACAAGAAACAGAAGCATAATAAATATAAATGAAGCTTTGGTGAAAGTTCAGTGTTCTGCCTTTGTTCCTCTATGGGTGAACGTCTATTTCCTGCTGTTCTATTGTGTTTCTGAAGTCCACATACTGACCAATGATCCTTCTGCCCGTGGTCCTTGAAGTGTCATTACAATTCTGTCATTCTGTCTTTCAGGCGTACTACTGCACAACACACCTGCTCGCCGTCACCACCATGACCTCCAGAATGTCCAGCGAGGTTCAACTGAAAGTTACCTCTAACCACCTGCTAGCTTTACTCCACCACCACCACTGTCTAGACTCCAGGAGGATCCTATCCTACTTCCAATGTGCATATGTGCCTACGCTTAAAAGATGCTTCATCGATGGAGTCAAATGGCCAAAAATGTTTTCTCTCTTCAATAAATACTGTTATACACTTCCAACTGAACTCTCCTTACTGAAATGCAATGTGATGCAAATTGATACATTAGCTTTGAAATAAGTATATGAGACTTAGTGTTCCAGTTAGGGTCAGAGTGTAGAATAGATAAAATGGTGTAATGTATGCAGTTAAAAAAACAAAAGAACAAAGACGCGCTAAGACAGTAAGATTGCCATTAATTGACAAGCAAAAGCAAGATTGTTGCTTAATTAAATCATATTCAGAATTAAGTTAATCAGCAACAATTGGTATGCATGAGTCTGTTGTATCCTTGGTTATAACAGAGAAAACAAAAACCTCCCAAAACAAAGTATAATTATGTTAATGCAAAGTGATGCCAATTAAACATACCGACTAATTCCTTCAAAGGAGGCTTCGCGGCAGATGCTCCCGCTATCTGTATTCTGTCCTCGCTGCATGGAGGAAAAACACAAACACAAAAAAGTGCTTTCCAATGTCACTACAGTACAATCAGTTGGTTTATATCCATTTTATTAATGACACCTATTTTCTAATGACAGATGGACTGTAGAGGATGTAGAACTAGTAAAAGGAGTTTGCACTTATTCTCACACTGCACTTTTTAGCAGCAGGTCAACATATTAATCAGGTTTTTAAAAGTTCTAACTACACTCTGCTAAACAGAGAAGCCATAGCATACCAGTGTTAGGAGCACTGCTGGTCCCAGGTTGGACAGGACATCAACTATCTGCAAGGAAGCAGACAGAGAGCAATGAGAAGACTGAGACACACAGTAGAGGAGACGATTCAACAAGCACCAGTTTACTTCTGGTCCCGGCTGCAGAATAAAGGTCACTTTGTCAGACGCCGTTGTGGCTATGTGGCGTCTCTGCTACTCATCAGCACATGAATGACAAACCTCAAGTGCCTTAATTGCTCCTCTGCCAGCAGCTTAAATGTCAGAAACAGATCCCAGACTCAGTGTTCACAAACACTGTGGTGATATTTGAGCAG
>NW_024041633.1:0-22920 GCF_014851395.1 Micropterus salmoides | reverse complement strand
AGGGAGCGAACATAACAGCCCTTCCCCAGGGGAAACTCTTATAATTTATGGAGCGGGTGGTGGGGCTGGGGTACTGGTTGAACTGGATGTGTGTATGTTATATATTACAAAGCAGTGTGACATAAGTACATTCAGTTTTGGTTAGAAATCATTATTGTCATTTAATACATTGGTTTATGTCTAGCCCTAAATGTAAGCAAGTAGTAGCTGCACACAGAGAAGGAGCAGCCAATAATCCACTTACTGGAGTGGGGTGTTAGATATGTGAGTAGGCTGTATCTGGTGGGTAGTCGCATGACTCATATTGTATATGTGTAGTGTACTAGCTGTACAGGCGTCAATCCATCTGTGCTTCACAGAAAATACTTGACAAGTAACCTGAGTTATTTGACCACTCATTTCACACTAACAATATTAACTTAGACAAAGTATGTAACCCTTAAAGCGCTCTGATATACTGGTAGGTCAAAGAATGCACGTTTCTCTAAAAAGCACAATAGACATGACCTTGGTTATAAAGATAAGCTATTAAAATGACAAAATTACAACTGAAAGTGCCACACTGCTGCCTTTTCCTTTGTAACCTTTTTCAGATATAAAAACTAAAATAATAAAGGGCCTCCGTTGTTCTCTGTATATAAGTGGTTCTCGTAAGTTTGTATCAGCATTGTAAAAAAAACTACTGTGGAAACCTGAGTTCAACGGGCTACAATGTCCAACATCTGTGTTCAGTTTTCAGTCATCTTGTTTGTTCCACTACTCCTACTCCACCGCCTACTTGTGTGTAGGACCTTATAATTTGCAGATCTCCTCTGCAGTGGTACACTTGTGACTTATGGAAGTGATGGCAGTACTTTATGTCTTTACTGGCATATTCCTAATACTTCATGGCAGGTCCCTGGCACCAAAGATGCCCAGTTGAAGTCAGTACTGTCCTGTTGTGCGACCATCTAGGTGATTTACCGAGGCTGATTAATGACTGCTGGCAAAGCTAAAACATGAGATCGTATTTCACAAGCATGTTAAATTGTAACTTCAGAGTTCAATGCAGTGTGTGAGATATGTCAGGATGCCTATAGGTCTATACCTACAATATTTATGCATTAAAGAAATAAATATTTTAAAATAATTTACAAGCAACTACATGCGCCACAATTCAGCTTTCAATTAAAGCAAGACAATTTCTTTCTTAAATTGTAACTTCAGAGTTCAATGCAGTGTGTGAGATATGTCAGGATGCCTATAGGTCTATACCTACAATATTTTATGCATTAAAGAAATAAATATTTTAAAATAATTTACAAGCAACTACATGCGCCACAATTCAGCTTTCAATTAAAGCAAGACAATTTTCTTTCTTAAATTGTAACTTCAGAGTTCAATGCAGTGTGTGAGATATGTCAGGATGCCTATAGGTCTATACCTACAATATTTTATGCATTAAAGAAATAAATATTTTAAAAATAATTTACAAGCAACTACATGCGCCACAATTCAGCTTTCAATTAAAGCAAGACAATTTTCTTTCTTTAATTTCACAGAAGGTGCACTTAGCCCTCCCCCTTCACCTACAATGGAGGCAAATATATATTAAGTACTAAAAAGGGTAAACAGCCAGGAAGTTCTTCATGCAGGACATTATCTGTTTTCAATTTAGATTTGCAGCTTCAGCATAAGTCCTGGCTTTACGTTTAGAAAATGTCCTCGCTTCTATTATCAGTAACGATCAGACTGGTTTCACACGAGGAACATACTCATCTCATGATGTAAGAAAACTGGTCAGTGTTACTCAGCATTCATCAATGTACAGACCATGTTATTTCTCTTGACACTGAGAAAGCTTTTGATCAACTGGAATGACCCTACCTGTTCCTAAATTTGGACTGGGGCAGGACTTTACTAAATTACTTTAGATCTTGTATACTTTACCTCTCTGCTGTAATCACTAATAGGCTGTCCCTAGAGCCCACTGCTGTTTGCCTTGGCTATGGAACCCCTAGCTGATATCATTAGACAAGATGTGAGAAAGAAAGAAATCTCTTTAAATAACTGGCAGCACAATATCTTGCTTTATGCTGACGACATTTAGATTTTTCTAGACTCCCCAAAGACAGACTCGCTATCTCCTCTATAGAGTATCTGTTGGTAGATATTGTGCAGCTTAAATATAGTATCAGATGGCTTTATAAGATACTTTGCAGTCTCAAGACAGACAACTCTGATAAAGTTAAAGGTAAGTGGGAATCTGATCTGGGCACTATAATATAACCAAAGGCCTGGAATGCCTTGTACAGCCAGCCTTCTAGTGTCCTAGCATCTAATTCAGCAAGGGAGAGGCAATTTAGGCTTATATTACTCCTGAAGCCAGACACAGAGTGAATCCAGATCTATCAAATCGCTGTACTAAATGTCAATTTGCTGTTGGTTCATATTTTCATTGTTTGCGAAGCTGCCCCTCATATCTGGTGATTTTGGACTACGGTTGTTTATTAATAACATTTTAAAGTGCCCTTTACATCTTGGTGCAAGGACTTGCCTGCTGGGACTAAATGATGAGTTACCCACTGATTTATGTAACAAAGACCTTTTGCATATTTTGTTGCGCAGAAATGTATGTATGTATGTATGTATGTATGTATGTATGTATGTGGATCACTGATAAAGCTCCCACTCTAAATCAGTGGCTACATACTTTAACAAGCCTCATGGATTTTGAAGCATTCTCCGCAGCCTTAAAGGAAACCCCCTTTTATTCTAACAGATCTGGTACCCCTTCTTCTATTGGTTTATTGTCAGTGTATTGTTTTTTTTCCTGCTTTACAAAAACTTGAGTTTAATAACAAAATATGTTCAGAAGAAGAATATCAAATATAAAATATAAAAAGGTGATAACCTGCCTGGGTAGGGCTGGTTATTATTGTAGAAACAGGCATTTTTTGTTATATTTGTTGAAATCCTCTTTACCTCCCGACAGCAATTAATAAATTAAATTCTCTGACACAAAAATGAAAAACACTGGTATCTGTGGCTGAAATGATGGCCAACCTGCCTGTCTACCTGTGCGCCCATGCACTCATCGCACATGAAAATGTGTTTTTGGGGAAGTGGCTTTGCAGGGAGGCCTAAAAGGGAGAGTGGATTTTTCAGTGGGATACTTTCAAAAATTAGCTGTCCCTTACAGCAGAGCTGCACTACTCTAAAACTAGAGTTATATGTTAAAAATCCATAGTGTGCAATGAAAAAATCCCATTAATCAAACAAAGTCCAAGAACAAAATGTCTCACACAAAAACACACAATAACATTCATGTCATTCATCTACTTCCTGCTCTTGCCTCCACATATAAAGATGGTGGATAAGAGTTGTTGTAAGCTGGGCTTGGGGAATCCTCTGCATTAATGTTACATTATAATAGCACATAGCCTACTGCATAACCTGTTGAGTTTTCTCCTGTGGATGAGGCTGATTCAGCGGCTGCATAGAGCATGCCTATTGTACATTACCAGTTACAGGAAACAACACAGTTTCCTGTTTAAAAAAAACTTAACGCAATGGCTGCATTTTATTCCAAATTTAAATATCCTGGCCTGCAGAACGAGTGAACTTTTAGTAACGTTATGGGCGATTTATAACAAGATGATTGCAAGGAACGTTAATTGCTGAGGTCTCAGGGAATCAAACCCCAAACCTTGGCAGTGTTACTGTGTTAACGCTCCACTGTGCCGCAGGACCACATGGAGGCTGCGTTTTGCCTCTCAAGTTCAACATGAGAAGATCCAGCCACGTATGCATCTCCATATTCAGATCACCCTGACTGATGCAACAGTTTCCACACAAAACCCCAAACCCTGCAGTACGAACTGGACCTAGACATCAGAGGTGGTCCGTGCGTGTACAAGCGACTCTTTCTGTGCGCATTTTGGCGGGTTTGTGCCATTTCTGAATGATAAATCAAGTGAATTTCCCTGCACTGTACTTACACTAGATCAGAACCCGAACAAAAACGGACCCCGTCTGTAGCTGACTCCTATTGTGTGCCATAAAACTTTTAACAGCGCACACCCGCCACGTTACAGCACTTAACCCGCCAGCCAGCCACTCACACGTTTCCCGGTTAACTTCTCCTTGTAGCTGAACTCACCGTATCGACCCGCTCTCCATTGATACACCACTCAAGACAAAAGCTGTCACACACTCACCAATGATAATAGCGCAAGCGCTCAGAAGTCCAATTTCTTTTTTTAGAGTGACTCTGTCGCTCGTGGATGAGTTTTTATCCTTCTTCTTTTTCTCTTTGTCCTCCATTGCCTCCGCCTTTCAGATGTGCTTCTTGCTCGCCTCGGTCCGGTCCAGATACTGTAGACTGAACCACGCTCCGCTCTTAGGGCTGCCAGTCTAATCTACTGATGAACGAGGAGGACGTGCGCATGCGTACGGCCCAGCACTGAAGCCACTACCTTGTTTCAGGTATCTGAGGGTGTGACATGCCGGGATCTCACGTCTGAGACTTGAAGTACACAGAGGAGGATATGTTTACTTATCTTTAGCGTTATTTTTATAACCATAACACCCAGCAACATCAAAATATAAATGTGTAGGCCTATGATTTTTCTCCCCTCAAAAACACACTGTAGGCCATTCGAAATTGCCTGAATCAGTTTAATGCTATTAATATTATCATTATTTTATTTTTAATGCTTTTGGACATGTACAAACTCCCCAGCTTTGCCACAGATATAACGAAATATTCCAAAAGTGACAGGTTGTCCCTCTTTGGGGTTAACCCAGTTTTATATGTGGACAAACAGGATTCAGGGGAGTCTGATTTCCCTCCTGGCTACTGTAATTTGAGTTCTGTTCATTCTTTTGCAGTGGAGGAAGGTAAACAGTGTGGCCTACTGTTCTACACCCTCTCCAACTCAGGATTACTTTAGTTAACCGTCAAATGCTCTTAACTTATTTACTACTGGTTCCTTGTGGTGTTGTGCAAGTGCATTCTGTTGACTCACTGTATATCTTAAGAAGACAAACATGAAATCACAGACATTACAGCAAATGTCACTGACATGCTGTGTGATGAATACAGAAACAAATATTGTGAGTGAGTTAAATCATTAAAATACAAAGCAATCAAAAATAATTTTGTGAACACAAACACTCAGGAATATGGACAGAACAGGCTATGTGGTTCGTCTTGTAAAAAATGTAAATGGCAAATAACATTCCTTACACATAATTATTTTCTGTCAATCAGAAAAGAGCAAAAAGTAATACCTAGACAACATGCCTTTCACATTTTGGCAGGTCCTAGAAAAATCACAGGTGTAAATAATAAAATTAGTGATGGCTGAATTTCATTTAGCTGCTTAAGTTTCAGGATGATGGTATTGTGCACTCTGGCTCACTGTTGCACTGTCACGTCTTCCTGGGACACTTGAATAGAATGGGGCCATCGTTAATGTTATAAGTATCACCTGTGCCAAGTCAAAATGTCTGCTGTGAAAAAGAAAATCTAGGGCAGGCTTATCTCAGTGGTCCATATCTGAACAATCACCCTGGCAAGGACAAGGGTTCACAACAATGAATTAGCAGAGGAAATTAAAGGTGCTGCACAGCCACATTGGTGTTTTCACTAACTATGTCTGATTAGATATCTTTTTACTCTGCGTTCCAGTCAAAGTTGGAGGTCAGAATTTCCCAGTGGAAATTGCTGACTTATGGCCTTCCATGATATGGGCATCTTATTGTGCAACAGGGAGATTTTTCAAAATCACATTTTTAATAAAACATTATTACATATTACATAGTTAAGTAAAAGGTTGTGTTTTAATTCATGTTTATAAAGCTGTTTAACAAAGAAAAAAAACAGCTGGATTAGTGACTGAAGAAGGCAATTAATGTTAATAACTTAAAACATACATCATCATCAGAGCTCTTGAAATCGCACTACTGCTACAATACAATGTAAATTAGCTGAGCTACTGGTAAACAAGTTGTAAGCTAGTTATCGTCGAACATAATGTTGCACCAAACATGGCCGAGGTGCTGGGCAACTGATACGCTGGTCTTGCCGCAGGCAAGGGTTATAACCAGAGAACACTCCAACACAAGCAAATAAATCCAGTAAGGAGCAGGCAGGAATGTAAAATCCTATAAACAGGCTAAGGCAGAAACAGGGAACCAAGACATAAAGCACACAGCATCATAACCTAAAGGGGCCAGGAACAAAGGAAGTGAACTGATATGTGGTGATTGGTGATTAGGAATGCATTTGGCAAAACGTTTATGTAAACGGAAATGATGGTGTGTTGAACACCCTGTTGTGTCCTATGGCAGATGAGAAGGCTATTCTTTGTGTTTGTTTTGAGTAACTTTTGGAGCCTGATGAAATTGGTTTAAATATGTACATATTTAATACTTCAAAAAATATGCTCAATGTTACAGTCACCGCCTTGCTATCCAGAACAGCAGAGAACATCCCAATCGAGTGAAGGAGAATGTGAAAACTGTTGGATGGGGTTTATATACAAGTCGCTGCTGATAGAGAAAAACACAAGCCTGTTGCACACTGAAGAAACGTGTGGTTCAACCAGAAAACCGCTACAAAACGGCGCACCCTGTCATCAGTTGACTGCAGTGCTGATGAAAATTTGAAAGAGGTGTGTGGATGGGTGGGGCAGTCCGGTGATGGGTGATGAAGAGAGCTGGTATAGTCCGAGGACACCTGGTAAAGCTAGAGGATGGCAGGTCTGAGGAGTTGCAGGAAAGTACATGGCCTGGGAGAAGTGAGCAAGGGGCTGAAGACAGCGCCAGAGGGGAACTGAGGAGCAGACTGTGACAATTTCTTACTGTGGTATTATCAAAAAAAGTGTGTGTTGGACAAAAACTCAGAAAATACTGTTTTTCAGGTTTTCTTGTGTTATTAAAGGTTACTCTGTGTAAAAGTCACAATATGGTATTACCTACAATGGCCTTAATACACCATAGTAGTTGCAAGGTGTGTTCCTCCTTCCCTGTTCCTCCCTCCCAAAAGCTGATGACTGACAAAGCAGAGAAAGAGATGAATATGTAACTAAAAAAAACATATGTCTTCAGTGATAACAACAAAGCACTGAATTACACACAATCAATTATATTATACTGTTCTACTGTAAACAGAAAAGTAACTGGTGTATTTTTAAGCTTCATATCGGGAAGAAATCAACAATCTTGCAGAGTGGTGCACAGAGAACAACCTACTGCTCAACATCTGCAAAACCTGAGCTGATCATTGATTTCAGGAAAAAGGGAGATAAAAAGACATACTCCTGTCAACATCAGTGGAGCAGGGGAACAGTTTCAGGTTCCTGGGAATCAGCATCACAGAGAGTGACCTTGTCTAGTGGCCTTTTATTGTGGCCAGCCTAAGGCACACCTGTGCAATCCCCATGCTGTCTGATCAGCATCTTGATATGCCAAACCTGTGGGGTGGATGGATTATCTCGGCAAAGGAGAAGTGCTCACTTACACAGATTTTGACAGATTTGTGAACAATATTTGAGAGAAATAGGCCTTTTGTGTACATAGAGAAAGTCTTAGATCTTTGAGTTCAGCTCATGATGAATGGGGGCAAAAACTAAAGCGTTGCGTTTATAATTTTGTTCAGTGTGTAAACAATGTTCTTTACTTCACAAGGCACAGCCACTCATTAGAGTACCTGGCATATCCAAAGTGTGAATGTAAGAACTTCTACCTCTTTGAGCTTCCTTTGAGCTTGTTACTGGAGAAAAAAGTATATGCAATTAAATATTGTTGATAATATTTCTGGTATATTAATGGTGTGTCTACAGCCGCAAACAGATAAGAATAACAAACATAAAAAAACACACTCACACCATCCCACTTCGTCTACAGTTTAAGGAGTTAAGTCGTTAAGTTGCGGCAGGCGAATGCTAACGAATACACAATTAACTTGGAGGGCGGCCTCCCTCTCCAAAAGGAGGCCCCAACAAAAAGAGGAGATACTTTGTTGGCGACAGGAAGGCAGGCTGAAACACTGGCTTCTGTGTGATGGCAGGAGGGGACGAGGAAGAGGAGGAGATTGAGGGGGAAACAGCCAAAACACTGCGGTGGCATAAGGGGAGGAGTTGTGCTGTAAACAAATACATCACAGCATCCTAGAGCAGCGGCAGGAGGAGGAAGAGGAACAGGGGGAGGAGAACAGATGGAAGAGTAGTAGAAGAAATAAAAGGAGTATTTGGGAGAAAGAGGAAGAGGAGGCAGAGGTTGGAGGGTGCAGTTGAGGATGAACCACTGAATTTATTTGTTGAGAAGAAGCTTCCTCAGAAAGAGAGAGTGGTCTATTGACCTGGATGCATTTGACGTCATCTGATGAAAAACCACAACGTCTGTCCCATTTAAGAGGCTGGATTCGTGCTCTACATTCTGCTCTCAGTAATTCATAATAGGCTGTCCCATTTTAAAGACTCATCTAAGAATTTCATTTGTCTAAATTTAAAGGACACGTTTTATGCATCTTACGCATCCATAAGTTATTTACTGTAATCTCAGGTATTTTAGAGCTTTTGTGGGTTTACCACTGGTACACATTGTCTATGAAAAAGTACATGAACACAGCAAAACACACAACTATTCTTGTGAGTTGCTGGTTCCCAGGAAGACATTAGGGGAAGGAGATCTTAAGAAAGCAATATGAGCAGAAATATTGACTCATACCATTAAAAAAACACTGTTGGAGTTAGTTGGAGTGTGCAGGTCTCTCCTCCTTGTTTTTGAATATGATGTTGACTGTGTGTGTATTTGTATAAACAAGTAAAGCAATTCAAGATATGTTTTATGTTTTGGTCAAGGCTAAACTGTTTCCAAGACAAACTGAATAAACCCACAGAAAGCAATGCAGAGCATTAACCAGCTAAGGAAATGTGTGAATGACTGGTGGCTCTGTTCAGTTACAGTAGGTGTGCCAGGAAGCCATGCCAAAGAACCAGTTTGCACAAATGGACAGCATGTATTTTTGGGTCACATGTGGCCATTTTTCTGTTTATATTACAGAGAAAATGTAAATGTATCTAAAAAGTTATTGAATTTCACATTGGGATCACTGTGATATTGAAGCATGTAACACAGAAACTGTCTCAAATTCAGTTTTATTAAGATTATGTCAGAAGAAAGCCTCTACAGTGAGTAGGTATTTTTTTTAGAAGACTATGGAAACACCATGTTTTTAGCCATGCTAGCAGCAATGTCGGTTGTCTATCAGTCCACCACTTTGGTCCAGACTGAAATATCTAAATCATGGATATGTTTTCCCAAGATATTTTGTACAGAGTCATTGAAGACCCACCTAATCCTGGTAGTGGGAAGGCTCCCCCTCCCCTGGCACCAACCTGTGTTACACTGGAGTTTTTGATTTACTGTACAGTTCATCTTAGGGTGTGGCATGTTTAACCCCCAAAGTCCGGTTCGTTTGACCAGTGTGACCCCTCCATGCCATGCCCGGATACATCACATAATATATGGCGGTCGGCACTGATACTGTGGCAGGATGCCACAAACAAATTAATGTGTGGAAAACACCAACTGAGTGATGACGTAAACGTGCCCCGGCTTGGATCGTTATGTGCAATTTATACTTCTGCGTCAAATCGATGGTGCAGCCTCTGCGTAGCCCCCTACCCTGCGCAGTACCTACACAGTAGCCTGACGTGCACCTCAAAAAACAAAAATGTCAACTCTACAAAAACTTAAAGGGGCTATATGTAGTTTTTAAATGAATTTACTTATTAATAAATCAAAATAAATCACTGCCTTATTGTCAAAGGGCTCAAAACTCACTTAGAAATAAAACACACGCCTGTTTTCTCTGTTGCTTGCATCAGCCACTATTCTGCTATAAATGGGAAGAGACCGGGTCGGATTCAGTCCTGTGAGCGCTCCAGAGCCTCTCTCTGACTATAGCGACAATACCACAGCTAACGAAATGCAGTCCACTAACACTATAAAACATCTAGCTCACAGCAAAACACAGACTCCACGTAAGGACCCAAAACAACAATAAAGGTTTCTGTGCTGAAGCCCATCAGACCAAACAGCTTCAGGTGATGTTGAGTAAAAACACAGTGAACATCAGAAAAGCTGGAGAAACACGGAGAGTCACATTAGCTCGCCAAGCAGTTGCTAACGTTATCCAGTGCAAAGTTGTATCGCTTTCCACATTACTTAACAAACTAACGCAACCCATGTTACTATCTACTAACTATGGTATTATGTCAAAGTGTTGATTTAGCCTGCAAGAAAGGATGTAACTGTAAAAAAACAAATGTGGAGCGTGTTGTTTATGCTAGCCTATAGTGATTCATGGAAGGGGAAGCCAGCTAATGCTACATTAGCTAGGGTGACCAGACATCCCCATTTTCCGGGGACAGTCCCCGGTTTTGGTGGCCTGTGGAGCTGTCCCCGGAAATGGCCCCCGTTTTTATCTGCCAGAAAGAGTGGACTGCAGAGCAGACAGATGTTGTGCCGAAAAGTGACTGCTGAAAACTGACTGCCATCTGCAGGAGCGCACGCAGCATGTTGTAAGCTGTATCTGCCAGTCTCTTTATGAATAAACATCACTTTATGTCGTGGTAATAGCAAAGGTATGTCTTTGTGGCCTTATCTGTGTGTTATAGCGTAACCAGGCATGACATTTACATGATTATTGGCAGTAATATAAGCCTGTTGTTGCCAATGGAATATAATAGGCCTATATCATCCTTGTTTACATTTGGAAAACGGAATGGAGCCTATAATTAACATGACTTACTGAATTATACAAAATAAATACATGATCTCTTTTGCAATTATCCTTAAAACTCTACATTATTTAACTTGCTATGTACCAACCAATCCAACCGTTTTTACCAGTTAAAATACCTTTAAATGGCCAATACACCCCATAACATGCAGTATTTCACTTGCCTGAAAGTGATTGCAGCCTCTACTTACTGACTGGAAGGTAGTTTCTGCCTCAAAACGAGTTATATTTGACAGATTATAACTGAACTAGTACTTTTTACCACTTATAATACCTTTAAATGGCCAAAACAACACATAAAATGCACATCAGTATTGACTGAAAGGTAGTTTCTGCCTCAAAATGACTTGATTTTGTTCAGAAGAGTTGTAGGCTATCTAGCAGATTATAAAACCTAAATTGGCCCCATTATTATTTCATATATAGCCTAATGACATATTTTTTAATGACATACTGACCACCAAACCAAAAATGTCCCCGGTTTTCATTTCAGAAATCTGATCACCTTAACATTAGCTCAGACCTGCCGCTGTTTGCTTCTTGATGTTCAATTTAGATTTATTGTGGTTTTACTGATATGCAGGTACACAGCTTCTCCACCTCTCAGTCACTGTAACTAACATGACCCACATAACATAAAACACTGCAACAAAATGGTCACAACAACACAGAGGAAGAGCCATCCACTATCACGAGTTACAGTAAAGTTACTTACTGTGGTCTAACTGTTATATAGTGTGGCACAATCTCGTTATAATATCCAGTCCAGCTCACAAAACCTTTCGTTATCATCCAGTACATTTAGCTGTGTTTACACTGGTGAGCCTCTGGTGAAAGATACACAGATAGTAAAGATGGTTATTGAAAAGCAGACAGCCGAGCTAACGATGTAGCAGCTTGGCTAAATACAGTAAATGTAACGTTATCATGTAACGAGCATGGATTAGTTCAACCTCAAGCTGATAAAATATTACCATATCATTGCAGTGAGAGTTTACCCGACTTTCCAGCATGTTGTATGTAGCTGTCTCCCTCTCTCTATAGCCGCTGTCACCCTGCCTTTATTCCGGGAGTATTATGCCAATATGTGTCTTGCTGCGCTGTATGAAAGGTACAAGGTATATGCCTCAATGTTTCCTAAAACAAAACAACACTGTTCGTTTATGCCCACAAGTTCTAGTAAGTTCTCCTTTATGTTGCTCCATATGTCCTCCCCAAATATCTGAAAGTCATTCTTCATCTTATTTTTAAGGTTTTCCCCATTAATATTGTCAAGGCATGCTCATACTTCAGTCAGGTATGGCAGCCATTATCCTCAGAGGGGGTGGCTGAGCCCTGCACATCGTCTTTATCTGTGGTTTCAAGCTGTCCATAATGACTGTTTAAAAATTATGAAAAAGTGTAGATGTTGTGTGTTATATTTAAATATGCAAATTATTTTTGATTATCTATCGCCTAGTCATATAATATACTGAGGTGCTAATAATATACTGAATCATCTCTTGTACAGCACGTACAATAAGTATGTAAGTTTCAGAAACAGAAAGTGCGAAAAATGCAAGGGGAGGTTGGAAGGAAAGTAAAGAGGGTCGAATGTGGGAGGAAGACCAGACAAGCAAAGGACGAAGCAAGGAGAGAGACGGTGAGGGAGCAAAGGTAGGAGAAAGCAACGATGGGACGGATACAGGTAGAGATGGAGGAACATAAAACAGGAGGAACGAGGAAAGAGGGACCAAAAGAGAAAGGAAAGAGAAGAGGCCATGAACCCAACACCACTTTGCAGCCAAGGACAAACTATCCCTCTCTCTCAATCTCTCTTTCATCCCGCCCTTGATCTATTCTTACTGTAGAGCTTCTGGAGTGCCTGCTCAAATGGTTTACCATACTACCCACACCACACATCATTTGTTAACAGGGAACCCAGAGTTCTTGCCGTTGGGGAGCAGAGCTGCATAGCAACCCCACAGCACTTCCTGTTGGGCCGGGGGTTGAACGTCGGTGCCCGTTGTTCACCACAGTGCCCCCTCTGCCTTCAGAAAAGCAGCCGGGAAGCAGTTCACTTACAATTGGCTTTGTGCTTCGTTGTGAGGAGAAGTGAAAAGAGCGGAAAGGCAAAGCACTCTCAGTTAACTGCTCTCTTTAACAGGCAGGGACATCTATGCGATTTAACTAATGGTATTAGTTACTATCAGTATTCAGTACCTTTAATTGTGATTGCTTGCAAAAATATTTAAATATTCTATCAACCACTCATACAGGATTTTGTTTTTTTCCAGGGTAAAACCCCCCTAAAGCGTTTACAACACGTACAGTGTTGGTGAACAGTGTGGACTGCCTATTTTCAGAAGCACAACACTGGAAAATATGCTGGAAAAGGAAAATGCGTCTCAGCCCCCTGCAGAGTTCTGTGGTTATGGTTGAAACATTTAAAGTGGTTTTGTAGCCACAACTGCCAGGGTGTGCTGGGTTTACCTGCATAAGCAGTTTAACGTAACTTCAGACGTTTAACATGCTCTCTTGACACATGCAATGTCAGTGGGAACTTTATCTTTTTTATCGTCCCTGGTTCCATGGAGAGCATATCAGGTCAGTGCAACAATGTTTTTTTTAACAAGATAGTGTGGAATTTATTTTAAAATGAATCACCATATTCAACAATTTATTTAATCTTTCACAAAGTAAGAGCAACAAAACACTAAACTCAGCCTCTGTAGGTCTTTTTCACATGTCATAGCAGGAAAAGCACAGGTATATTTAATAAGAGCTAAATAATAAGGCTTCACTCCATTTAGGTGTGCATGTTCCAGGGCCCTGGTGTTGTGCAGGCTGACTCAGTGGCATAGCTTAATGGGACACTTATGGTACCTTGTGGAGTATTTAAAAAAAATATATATACTATTTTGTAACCCGTTCATCAGCGGAATAGTTGAAAATAAAGGTCATATAGCCTGCACTCACTATACAGACCACTCAGCTTTCCTAAAACATGTTGATGCATTTTTTGCAATGAAATTGTTGGAGTAAGTGAAAAAATTTCATCCATCCATCCATCCATCCATCCATCCATCCATCGAGCGCCAACCGCTTATCCTGTGTACAGGGTAACTATGCATATTCAGTCTAACTCCCCTTGATTGTTTAAAGCACTTGCATTTGATCTGGATGCAACAGCGTCTGTCATGGGGATTTGTCTTGTCTGTCGTCCACGTGTTTCAGCCATTCTCCAGGTATGTTTTGTGGTAGGAAATTGCTTGACAAACGATGACTTTCATTTGTGTTCCACCACAACATTGCACACAGTGCAAAACAGTTTGCCCCTGCTTTCGTGCAGAAGATCAGGGAATTGCCTTGCACAGTCTTAAGCAGTGGTATTTGTTGGTAAATATGAGACGTTCTTGTCACACATGTCCAGAAACCAGGAAGAGAGGAGACTGCTACCATTGGTGAAACCCGTGGGAAACTACCGTGAACCCCGGTATTATTCATGTTGGCTTAATTGAATGACTTACAGGCACAACTAATGGAATTGAGTCATCAGCATAAAGTTATCAGTTACACGTGTGTTTTCCTGCAATGACAGGCCAAAATGTCTGTGGTGAAAAGTTTGTCTCTGGCAGAGTCATGCTGATGGCCTATAAATGATACAAACATACAGTCACATTTTCAGAGAGGAGGTTGCTAGCTACTGTAAATATGTATTAAGTTAATCCATTACTCAAAGCTAAGAGGTTAAAAAATTCTGTGCACTATTTTGAAACAAAATGAGGAAAGAGGCTCATCCATTGATTCACAAGGAAAGAAGAATCAATGGGGAATGTTAATGCTTAAATATTAACCTCTATCCCCACCTAGTGGTCAATATTGTTTAGTACAACAATGGTAATCTTCACACTGGCTTGAAGAGCACAACAAATAGTCATTTCAGCAGCAGGAACAAGTTTTCAAAAATTGTTTAGCAATTACCAAATGTTGATAGTTCATTTGTTGTCAGTGATTTTTCTTGTGAGTATTTGTCTCACAATTACTTCACAGCATAATTAGCAATTACACCCTCCTTATGTTTCATGTTTTCAGCCACACAGATGTTAAAGGAGGATAGAGATAAAATGCTTCTGTTCTATAAGCCTTTTTCTGGCTTTCACACAGAGAAATGTCCCAGACAAAGACAGCTTTGACCTAGTTTACAGCAACAGCAACACCCTCGTTCCCTGGCTTAACCTCTGTGTAGTTGTTATCAATAATCCTCTACTGACGCTAATGACCACCCCTTCAACAAACAGAAAGTTAACCTGCAAACTGGCAAAACCAGCCACACACAAGCAGATGGCTCCTCATGTTTCATCTCAAATTATCTGATAAGCTAAACACATTACAGCACAATACACTACAACAAAATATACTGTTGCGGTACTTTTCAACAAGACACTGACAAAAATGTAAGTTAGCCTGTTAATCTGTGTGTCTTCAAAGGAAATACTTTAGCTGAACACTCAACAGTCCTGTTTAAATATTATCATAGTAAAAATGTCTCATTGTGGATTTAAGATGTACAGTCCCCTCCAAAAGTATTGGAACAGTAAGGCAAATTCCTTTGTTTTTGTTGTTCACTGAAGACATTTGGATTTAAGATCAAAAGATGAGTATGAGACAAGAGTTCAGAATTTCAGCTCTCATTTCCTGGTATTCACATCTAGATGTGTTAAACAACTCAGGACATACCACCCTTTGTTTGAACCCACCCATTTTTCAACTGAGCAAAACTATTGGAACATGTGACTGATGTTTCTTGTTACCAAGGTGTTGCCTTTTAGGTTGATTGTCCAAACATTAAATAGCTCTGCATGACTAGTCTAAGTTTTCATCCTTGGTTCAAACCTATAAAGACTGCATTTCCTGTTAAAGAGAATAAACCAACATGAAGACCAGAGAGCTGTCTATGGGAGAAAAGCAAGCCACTGTCAAGCTGAGAAAAGAAGGAAAATCGACCAGAGCCATTGGACAAACATTGGGCATAGCAAGCACAACAATTTGGAATGTCCTGAAAAAGAAAACTACTGGTGTACTGAGCAACATACGCCCAACAGGTCGGCCAAGGAAAACAACAGTAGTTGATGACAGAAATATGGTGAGAGCTGTGAAGAAAAGCCCCAAAACATCAGTGAGTGACATCAGCAACGACCTCCACAGTGCAGGGGTGAAGGTATCACAATCCACTGTTGGAAGAAGACTCAGAGGGCAGAAATATAGAGGCCACACCACAAGATGCAAACCACTCATCAGCAGGAAGAATCGCAAGGCCAGTGTGAAATTTGCAAAGTAGTACAGAGATGAGCCGCAAAAGTTCTGGAACACAATCTTATGGACTGATGAGACCAAGATTAATCTCTAGCAAAGTGATGGAAAGGCCAAAGTGATGGAGAAAGAAAGGAACTGCTTATGATCTGAAGCATAGAAGCTCATCTGTGAAGCCTGGTGGAGGTGATGTCATGGCTTGGGCGTGCATGGCTGCTTCTGGAACAGGTTCATTAATATTTATTGATGATGTAACTGATGATGGTAGCAGCAGAATGAATTCAGAACTGTACAGAAACATTTTGTCTGCCAATTTACAGAGAAATACATTAAAACTAATGGGGAGGAA
Source organism: Micropterus salmoides (assembly GCF_014851395.1). Taxonomy (NCBI): domain Eukaryota; kingdom Metazoa; phylum Chordata; class Actinopteri; order Centrarchiformes; family Centrarchidae; genus Micropterus; species Micropterus salmoides. The sequence continues at coordinate 6,484 of NW_024041633.1, read as the reverse complement.
GTTTATCATGCAGCAGGACAATGAGCCAAAGCACACTGGCAACAAAACAAAGGACTTCATCAGGGGAAAAAAGTGGAAGGTTTTAGAGAATGGCCAAGTCAATCATCTGACCTTAACCCAACAGAGCTGCATTTCACCTCCTTAAGAGGAGACTGAAGGGAGAAACACCCTGAAACAAACAAGAACTAAAGAAGCTGCGGTAAAAGCCTGGAATAACATCACAAATGAAGAATGCAACTGTTTGGTGATGTCGATGGGTCACAGGCTTGAGGCAGTTATTGCAAGCAAGGGTTATGCTACCAAATATGAAATGTTATTTACTTGAAGATTATTTGTTCCATTACTTTTGCTCAATGCTGTGGTCTAATACAAACTGTGATATGTCCTAAGTTGTTTAACACATCTAGATGTGAATACCAGGAAATAAAAGCTAAAATTCTGAACTCGTCTCATACTCATCTTTTGATCTTAAATCCAAATGTCTTCAGTGAACAACAAAAACAAAGGAATTTGCCTTACTGCTCCAATACTTTTGGAGGGGACTGTATTTTTCCTATAGAACTATTTCCAATTATATCTGCCTCATACCACTCAAAGTAATATATTCTAGTTATGACATGAGATTGTATTAAATTACATGTTTAAATTCTCTTCTGCAAATCAAATACTGTAAAGCCAGTCTCGGATAATAAAACTTATTTCCTCCCGGACACTATTACTGCATTAGGCTAATAGTTGTGATAATTCAAGTGATCATTGACATGATGAGCACTATATGGTTTGTTCACTCCAACTCAACCAACTGTTTAATTTTAAGTCAAACTGACGTTTCCTACATTTAAAGACATTTAGTATACAAACCAGGACTGTCCTTGTGGTTTTAAAGAAGCCATTTTGCTTTCAAGTGTTTATCTGGCATGTCTGCCATTTGCTCAAAGAAAGAAATATGTAAAAATGCCATAAATGAGTGCTGTGTGAAACTACTCCGGCTGATGTCCTTGCCAGTTTTAATGCTTATTTTATATTGATAGTGATATTACACACCAATAAAATGATTAACACCTAAATGTCCATTTTTATCTTTTAATAAACACCCTAATTAGCCTACTATTATGAATTTTGCAGTATGGACTAGATTCTTTCCCGCATTTATTTTTCAGTAACTGAATTTACTTCGAATTAATATACACATTTATGACAATAGTTATTACAAAATGTACTTCAAAAAACAAAAAACCAGTAGGCCTTTAACCGAGCCATTTTAGCATAACAGTTATTTAGCCAAAGCTACAGCCTACTTTATAAGGACCAGTCGGCGCAGCAGATGGTCAGACTTAAATTGAGGTGAAATGTATATAATTGTAACAGTGTTTTCCAGGAGGTGTCTTGTAAGTCATATCTTACCGTCTTACTCAGGTTATTGCAACTTAAGTTACATAACCTGAACAGGTGCGGTCAGCCCGGTGAGTTTTGTTTGGGAACTGCACCACCCAGTTTTTTTCTCTCTCCTTTTTTTCCTTGAGGGCGGAGTTTCTCGTTTCTGCTGGAAAAGTCTGTGGCTGGGCTGAGGGAAGTCAGAGTAGCCTTATTGTTGGACGAAAGAGGATACTCACCTGTTGACGAGCAGCGGTCTGATTTCAATACAGTTTTAATCAACTCGGTTTCCGATCTGAGATTGTCCGAGTCTGAGCCTTCACCATGACGGACACGCTTTTACCAAACGGCGTCAAAGACAGCGGAGGAGACAGCAATTATTTTACAAAGGTGAGTTTTGTTTCTCGTAACTTCACTTCGGTAACGCTAACAGAAACACTGTAGCCTATCGTCTACTGTACTGGCCACCTCGTAATGTATCCTACTGAGAAAAAAGAGGCCAACGCACATTTGTACAGTTGAAAAAAGGCAAATAAGGACTTCAACTTACTGTTTCTGACATGTTTATGGCTTTAAAATGGAAATGTTTCAGTTACTGTCTCAATTCATAGCTGATGTAGCAAACAACATTACTTTAACAGAGCCCAAAGAACACATTTCCAACTTGTTGCCTTTCTCCCCTCTTTACCAGATATAATTAGGCTACATTGTAATTTTTACTTCGCTTATTAACCAGGCTACTTGTGGTGTTAAGCCTAGCCGTGTTCACTGTTTCAAGCAGCTAGTTATACATGAGGTGACAAGAAAAACGCTTATTTGGATTGTTATAGATACAATAAAACAAATCAAAATTTATATTAAACACCAAATTGAGAAAACTTTAAGTAGTATACATTTAGAAAATACCATTTAATTTTTAAAAACAGCTTGGTTTCAATCTTAAATTTAGTACAACAAACACTGCAGCTCCTGGTGTGTCACCAACAGCAGCAGAAAACACAGCACTGTCAGCATCAGCTGTGTGTGTGTGTGTGTGTGTGTGTGTGTGTGTGTTACTCTAATGTATCTCCTGCTGTTACTGATAGTGACAAACTGAAAGGGCACTGACCAAACATCCCTTAATTAAGATAACCAGTTCCTGCTGCTTGTCAGAGGTGTGATGGTGATTGACATTTAATAGATAAATAAATAAAGTATATCTTCTAATAGGAAGTGTTCTAGATGAGGAATGCCTCAAAGCTTTGTTGGGACTCCTGGTAAACAGACTAGCCTCCTGTCCCTTGAATCATTTTGGCAGACCTTACTTTTTATCTGGTAAAACTTAGTTAAATATTTCCTCATAGCTCAGTTTGAATTTATTTTCTAATTTCTTTATTACATGTGACCACTGTGTTTAAGGGAACATTGGACCATTAAAGCGTTGACCTTTTTGTTGATTGACTGTAACTTACAGTTGCATACAGGGGGGTACTCTGGATAACAGCATCAGCTAAATGATTGAAATGTAAATGTACGACTATCTGAATTGGTCCTCACATAAGAGGATTATTTCCCATGCCTGTAGTTGTTTTGAAGTTGAAGCTTCTTCATCATGTTAATTAACTGATGGGCTGTTATATAATGACGATCATTAAAAATAATTAGTATTTCCATGATGAGGATGAGCAGAGAAACCTCTCTAACCAGTTTTGCGTTTCATTTACCTGCAACTGAAACATTTTCAAGAGCTGTGAGTTTTTCTAGATTGAGGCTATGAGAAAGGGACTTGGCCGTGGATGAGTGATTATCTAATGTGTTTTTACTGAGTTCCCTGTCTGCCACGCTGTGGTCTGTGTCTCATTCCTCCATATTTGCACTAGTGTCCTCTCCTGGAGTGTTTTTATAGACAAGCTTGTTTAGATGGCCATCTGAACAGGGCCTTTGTGTCTTTCAATCCCCCCGAATCCCCCTCTGAACGCTGTCTGGATTTAGGTTCTGTGTTGCACTTCCTGTGTCTATAAAAAGGTCAGTGGGAGCCAGGCTCGGGCACTGCCACAGGACATGATGGGAGACTACCTCAATCACAAACTGTTTCCTTTATTACTGGCAACACCCAACGTAGAGCCTAACTCATCTTACTTTCTCACTCTCTCTACAATTCCTTTGTTCTCTGCATCTCAGTGTTGGACGCTCAGGAGTCTTTACTTTCCCTGCAGCAACCCTTCTCAGTATAAAAAGGCTTGCACATTCGCGGAAACCACAAAGTAATGAGTTCTGCGTTCTCATTGTGTCATGTTAAAGAGATTTGCAATTTGGAAAGTTTCTGGTCAAATTTTAACCAAGTGGAGCCAAGACGATCTTTGCTTCCATTTCTTTTTGTGCTCTCTCTCTCTTGGGTGAAAATGAGTCTAATGGTTTACAAGGCCTCACTGGGTTTGACCGATACTCCGGGGAGCTGCTGTGGTTCAGGGCTTCCTTCCCAGCCATCCACTGTTTCACCTCCAGTTGGCTGAGGTCCGACTGGACGGCTGCAGGATGGAAAGATGGCAGAACAAAAAGCCGAATCGGCATGTTTCTTCTCCTCATCCTCCTCGGCCAACGAGAGCATTGACGTAACATCTGGCCTGAGGCCGTCCTTCAGCCAGACCACAGACACAAATTGACAACATGTGTCCTGGTTCACAAACCAGACGAGCTCCCTCTTCTTGGAGACACACTTAGATTCCCTGAGCAGGGTTTGTATGGGAAAGAGACAAATGAGAGATTTGCAGCTGTGATCAAATATTTTCTCTTTAGGTAGTTCACAGAATATAAAGATGGATTTCTTTGGACTGAATGAAGCACACCTTTTGAGCAATCTGTAAAAGCATCCCCACTGTAACTGGAGTGGATTCAAATAGAGAACGTACTTGAATTCAGCTTGACATTCACTGCATCGTGAATAGGCGTGAATTTTGAGTTGATGAACACAATCTGTGTATTTTATAGACTCCCTAATGCGGCCAAAACTGGTTCATGGCTGTAGCCTCTTCTTGGCCGGTTACCAGTCTTAATCACCAGTTGTATAAACCAACTATCCGATGAACCATTGCTCTCCATGTTCTTTATGAAGCCTCCATTATTCAACCGTTTGATGATATTATAATGGACAGAGCTGTCTTTGTGTTTTTTATGCTGGTAGAGAAAGGCTGTACTGTTTGAGTATGCCAGTTGGTAGGACGGGTTCAATTCCCTGAGTGGTTCAGTGGGTTAGGCAAGGCAAGAGCATAGCCAGAGATACAGGTTCAGTTCCCCGTGTCACTCGATATGATGCTGATCAGGTTTTCATCCAAAGGTTCTGTGGTTGAAGTGACGGTCAAGGACAGCTTTATTGAAGCAAGTGAGTTAAGTGAAGATTAAAGATGGCCTTTTTCAAGAATCAAGACAGACCAGCTGCAAGATTATGACTGTTTTGGATTTTCTTGGATGTATGTCCGTCTGTCCAAGAAAATCCGAAAGTCATAATCTCTCTAACTAAGCTTACCACAAGTAGAGGTGTGGTACCAACATAGTACATTTGAAGCTCATACTGCTATGGTTACTATCAACAACTAGCCACTCCTTTGTTCTATAACACCCACATACCTTTGATGTAATGATATTGACGTCACAACATCACGGCCTCTCCAGACGTACATTAACATCCTCACCCTGCTGTCATTCTAAAAATAGCTGCTATTACATCCTGCCAGGCCACGCCCCCGTTGGTCTCGATATGGCTCTACTGTGTACTTGACGAGGGTTTCTTTTGGGTAAATGATTAATCATTACACTCTCAGTTCTCTGAAGTGTTTGTACAGGAACACTGGAGAGACTACAGTGGGGTGGTAGAGTGCAATATAACTAGAAAATGTCAAGTTAAATATGACTCTTGTTTCAACCATTTGACCTTGTACTTGAGAAGGACACTGTCGCCTTCCCCCGTTTCACTTCTGCTGACTCCGATTACAGGAAGTCTCAAGAGCACCAGCAACATGACTCGCATGTAAATGTAAAAGATGTGACAGGTGATAGCGGGGCCAAACTCTCACCCACAACAACACTTTGAATGATTTTGAAAAATGTTAACTCAAAGAAGGTGGTGTATATATGACTGGATTCTTCTGGGCCCTGTTTTGGGAAAGCAGGTTTAACAAACTCTGACCCTAACTAGCCCTGAGCCCTGAGTTGATTTCACTTTTTGGTATACAGCTAATTAGAATTAGTTTTCAATCAAATCAATCAACTCTGAGTAACTTGAACCTAATGGATGTGCGTACGTGGTGAATGGGAAAAAAAGTAATCATCAACGGATCTCAATAAACTACGATTCACCATGGCGACGGGTAAATAAACAGCAGAGTCTCCATTTTAACCCAGTAGGGCTAGAAATATATACATATAAATAATAATGCATGCCAATGTGGACCCAGACACTTATCTAAACAGGAGTGGAGAAAGTCAAAAAGTTAAAACTATAACATTTTATTCAGTATAGTCGGCTCATTCATCATTTACCAGAATTGAATTTCTTTAATGAATGATAAAGTGCTGGAATCTGTATGTTACATTTTAAAAAAAAAAAAAAAAAAAAAAAAAAGCCAAATTATATTTACTCAACTGTAAGCTGACGGGGACAAAATGCTGGTGGTGAAAACTGACAATGAAATATGGATCAAACAGATAAAACACAGTTTACTCATGGACCCGACTGTAAAGTCATATACTTAGTAATAATTATTTAGGTGATTTGCCATTGAAAATGTGTGTAGGTTCAATCTGACTGTACGTTTATAGACGTCTATTTTACATCTAAAAACATATATTTCGCATTTAATGAAATACTGTCAAAACATATTAAGAGTATTTGCAGCTAATAGTAAAAAACACACTTTTAAATACATTTAATCCAGTTTTAGAATCTTAGTCGTTCAATCATCCTTACTGCGACTAATACATGATAAATGATTGATCATTATTATGATTAGTTTGATTACTGCAGTCCCCAGAGTTTATGTTACCCTCTTTCTGGAACTGAAAACCCAGAGTTTCCCTCATCTCAGATCAGAGGGATAGTGTGAACATTATGTGTTTAACCCTCCTGGTGAAGCTC
>NW_024041632.1:0-52767 GCF_014851395.1 Micropterus salmoides | reverse complement strand
ATATCTGCACAATTAATACAAAGCTCGAGTTTTCCAGTGTCCTTGCAAACTAACTGTGACGACGAGACTTGGTGCCCGCCAACAAATACCTTGCACATAACTCCCAGTAAACAGTCGTTTTTACACTTCTTTGTTTGCTCAAATTTCACAAACAAAATATAAAGTGTTAATTGTTAAGTTTTAGAGGTCCTGGTAGGTGGATTTAGTTATTTTTGGACAGAGCCAGGCTAGCTGTTTCAACCTGTTTCCAGTCTTATGCTAAGCTAAGCTAACCAGCAGCTGACTGAAGCTTGTATTTATTGGACAGACATGACAGTACTGACCTTCAAATCTAACTCTTGGCAAGGAAGCAATTAAGTATTTCCCAAAATGTTTTTCTAAAAATCTGAATAATCCTCTGACTGCCCGTGTTCAATTCCCTGCTGCCTTCTTTTTAGCAATGTTGCCATGTTCCCAGATCACAGCAGTTAACTTGGTTAGTGCAATGCTTTTCAATCTGTAATAATAATGTACTTCTATTTAAATGTGGCCACTAATATTAGAATAAGTAATAAACCTGAAGCATTCTTTAATATGTAGAAAGATAGGCATTATTTACTATATCTGTGTAGAGTGGTATTCATATTCATGTGATCACCTGCAGCTCTGTACCCTACAATGTTCTTTGACAGGGTACGCAACATAATGTTACCCTGTGTGTCAGTATTATCTTTCTCTGTACCACAGATGACTGAAGTGACTCTGATTTCATCATTTTGCCTTTGATTAGCCATAAGTGTCAAGAGCTCCCTCTTGTGGGCAGTCTACGTATAGCAACAGGTCTCCTTACCTGATAAGGATGATGACAGAGGGTGTCTGGGCCATAGCTCCGATCATACTGCACACGCAGATAACACACAGAAAGGTGAGAAAGGCCTGCTGACAGCCTGGACTGGGACACTTTCCTGGTAAAGCCACCGCATCTTCACTGGTGCTGGATATACACGTACAGCTGGTCAGGTTCTGACACAAAGGAGAAATGCAAAATGTTGTTATCCCACTTTGAATATGTAGATCTAAAGCATGACCGCTGCACTGTATGTAAGTAAGTAAGTCAGTAAGATGTATTTATATAGCACCTTTCACAGGTAATAACTGTGCTTCACAATAAGGTGAGATACAATTTATTAAAATCTGAAAAAAATAGTAAAAACATAAATTAGATAGCCATAAAACTCTTGTCTAACTAGAAGCCTGTTTGAATAACATAGTCTTCAGTTGCTTTTTATTATAGAATCAACAGAATTTAAACACACAGAAAGGGAGGCAATGCATTTCACAGCCAAGGTGCCACTGCTTGAAATGATCAATTGCCTTTGGTCTTAAAATGAGTGTCGGGAACCACTAATAGCCTCTGACCTGATGACCTAAGATGGGAGTATGAAGCTGTATCAAGTCAGAGATGTAAAGAGGAGCTTGTCTGTGCAAGGCTCTGAAAGTAAGGAGCAGTATTTTAAAATGAATTGTAAACTGGACTGGAAGCTACAACAGGTGTAGTGTGCACTCTTTTGCTAATGTGAATTAGAAGAGTTCTAAATAGACTGGAGACGGTAAAGCCTCTTCTTATTCAAACAAGTAAGTAAGTATGTTTTTTGTCCCTGTCATTTAGTTTTCTCCAGTGTCCAAGGTTAGTCATGATACATCTTGTTTCAGTGTTAACTTCTTCACTCACTGGTTTGGTGCAGCCTGCAAAGCAGGCTGAGAGGTAGGTGACTCCATTGGAACCACAGACAGGGCTCACTGATGCTGTGTAGCAGTTACAGTTATTGATGCACGCTGACTCAGGTCGCTGCCAGGACAGCAACGTCCTATGGAGGAGGTCAAAAGTCATGTTAGGTAGTATATGTATGGTGTTCACATCAAATGGAAATAAACACAACAACAATTGTCTCACTTTTGTATAATTTTGATGCTGCATGGACATTAATTTATAGATACATTTTTAAAGAATAAATCAGCAATTGATTACATATTGAACTCTATGGGCAGAATATTTAACCGTTGTACACTAATGGCACAATGTAATCAGTAAATTATTATGTAAAGTTTCAACCCATAGAGTACAGCACTTAAGCAATTTTCTCCCCTGTGGGCTTGTTATCTGTAATTTGAGACATCATATTAAAGATATGAAGAATTGCTGATATTTTACTGTTAATGCACAATTATGGTGAAGCTCAATAAATCAGCAACAAAAACCTCCCTGCTTGACCATCTTGTCTTCCATAGTGACAAGAGTGGTCTTTTTTGGCTAACTTGAATGCTGAATGAAATATTAATGCAAACAAAACAACACACTTGCAATACATTGTATTGTTTGTGCATTTTCTTTTTTAACCACGTGAGAGCAGTTGCTTTTTTTTGTTGCATATTTTTTCTATTTAGCAGGTATGAAGTGTAAGCCATGCATAACTATCAACAACAAGACCCGTATAGTACTTTGGTCCTTGAAATCCTTGAAAAGACTCCTCATCAATAGGTTTCTCTGCTTACTCGTTGCTGTAGGCGACTGTAACCCCGGCGACAGGTCCGGTGTCACAGCCCAAGAAGAGAAAAGAGACGTAGCAGGCGGTGGACACCAGGTTGACAAGCATGGCCATGCGGACAGCGCCCAGGGCTGACAGGTTCAGCTTCTTCACCAGCAGCCCGCCAAGGAAGATACCCAGACAGGCACAGGGGATGGCCGTCATACCTGGGGAGGAAAACACAAGGATGCACAATGTTTCCCAAAAATCTACGGACCTTTTTCTTAGTAGAGGTTTGCACTGCACAAAATGTTGTCATTATGCTTCTTACTTATTTTGGTTTGTCCTGCCCTGCCCTGCCCCTGATGGTTTAATGGTAAAACACTTTGGGAACAAAAAAGGTTTGCCCTCCACTCAGACAAGATTATGGGACACCTACCTAGCAGCTGATTAGCTGAGGAGGTGGTAAGGTTGAACTGCTGCTCCAGGTATTTTCCCAGGAAGGCAGCAAAGCCAGCAACCACAGCGATCTCCATGCAGGCTGCCAGCGTGATGCAGCTGAACACCGGATTAGAGAGAAGGTGCCTGGTTACCCGGGGGATTACTGGGTCAATGGAGAAGAAAATGGAGACAAAGAGGATATGATTAGTGGTAGAACAGGTAGAGAGAGAGAAAAGAACAAAGAGAAGGGTTAGGAAGGACAGAGAAAAAGAAAATCATGATAATTTCTGAGCTTTAGCATTTACCAAATCTTTTTTCTCTTCAACTCTTTTTTGCTCCTCCTTACCTCTCAGATGCTCACAAACTGTGAGTCCGCTATTTATATCAAACCCGTGAATGGCCCCGTTGGGTTTAGAGCCCTGGTACTCCAGGTTCAGGGAAGAAGGCAGCATGGCCTGCTCACTCTCCCCCCCACTGTCCATGTCCTGCTCATCCAGCGCCTGGGGGAAGCCAAACATGAAGAGGGACGACACGAAGAGTAAGGCACTGCAGAGGAGGAAGCCGCCCCACCACGCCCCGATCCAGCGAGGGTCATCTGGGGTGATGTCCAGCTTACCTGGACAGGAGGTAGGGTGGATGTTGAATTGATGTTGCCACATGAATTGGATTTTAGTAAAAGTAAATTGCACCTGTTAATAATTTTTATATAATTATAGTATAGTATAGTATAGTATTGTGGTATTCCTCTATTGTGCAGTAAGGTAAATACAAATGTAACTATTGCATTGAACAAATGAACAATATTCAAGGCAGAATCTGAAGAAATGCAAATGCCAACTCACTGGTGTCGATGAAAACAGCATCAACATAGACTTTGGTACAGACAGAACCTAAGATGAAGCCACAGGCTGGGCCAAACACTAACGTTGAAAATAAAATACCTGCAAGACAGAGAGAAAGAGAGAATAGACAGCATTAAAGAGCCAGCCAGTTATAATGTAGTATGTTTTTTTTGTGACCAAATTTTTATTGGATTGCCTTTTTTCCCCTTTTTACATTCATTATGGAGGAGCCATCACACATGAAAAGCAAATAACTGAAATAATGTATTGATGCTGCAAAACACATGTACATCTGTTCACTAAGGTTATCACATATGCATTAAAAATGTACATACATTTATATTCACGCAGTGACATGGAATGTAATACAGAAAACATCAATGGTGTGAATAATACATATAAATAATAAATATACTAAAGCAAAGAACCCAATATAAGCACATTTTGACAGTACTGAGTTAATTTTAGGTTAGCTTAGCCGATACTGTGATAAGATAATATAAAAAAACAAAATGAAAAATCCACCCACTGTCAATCAACTACAATCTAGAAACAAATAAGCAAAAGAATGAATACAGTAAGTGAATTTCACTTCATCTTTCAGCAGAGGGCAGCATTGTATCAAGACTGTAAAGTGGCTGCCCCTTTTATTAATTATGTGGTAACATGGAGCTTCCTACCGCAGAGAACCCTCCTGTTGTTAAACCAACTGTAATACTGAGAGCAAACTGTATTCTATTCAAGGAAAGATTAAGTATTGAATTAATGCCAAGGGACTAAATTTCTTCAGGTGTCTCCCAATGACAGATTTATTCACTGTCACTGTGATATGCAGCTCATAGGTTGCACAGCATAATTAAACCAAGACTATATCTAGTCTATCCAGGGGGGTCATAAATAATCAAGCAGGAAATGGGTTCTTAATGTTTAACCAGTGGGGAACCACTGATGCATTAGCACTGGTTGATTTGCTCTTAGATTTGCTCACAGCTGCCCTGCTTGCTGCTTTGGTTGAGAGGTTTCCAGTAAGCAGCGGCAGACTGTGTGTGGCAGTGGAACACAGTTATCCATGCTGGTGGCAAGTGGAACAATAGGCGTGACTGCTAAGAGCAGAGCCCAGAGCAGAGGAGGCTGCTCCCTACAGATAGAACGAGATGGCCAGTCAATTTTTCTGTGATGTAAGTAATGATTAGTGCTGTGGTTATCGCCTGTGATAAATCTGAGAGCAGAATGGCAGAAAGAAAACTTATTTCAGCCAGCCTTTTTGATTTCTGGTCGCCATTTGAAAACTTGTTTCAGCACAAATGTTTTATTAAGGATCATGTTTAAAGCACTCTGGGGTATTTTTAAATTCTAATTTAGTGGGTACACAGTTTATATTCGTTTTCAAAGGTGAATGTTGGAAAGGTGAATTACAGTTTTGTAAAGATTTCACGTTATCAATTAGGACTAAAAATCACTAGTACAAAACCAGATACCATATTGTCTAGTTTTCACTGGTGTTTTTCAATAAAACAGAGACACGCTAGCGGCCAATTAGCACTTAACACAAAGTACAGCTGAAGCTGATGGGAATGACATTGATCTCGTTTTGCAGGTATTTGGCCATAAAACAAAGAATGAGACAAATAAAAAAAACTGACATGATAATGGTGATTGTTATCGCAATTTATCCTCTGGGGGAAAATTAATGATCTTTACTAAATTTGGATATTTATCCAATGGTTTTTGAGATACTACCACCAAAGCCCCACCGCTACTTGGCATGGCTAAAAAGGTATAGTATGTACATCTCGTAATTGAGTAGCCTAATATGACTAAATCTGAAAAAGACCACAATTAAAAACCTTGGCAAGTGTAAGGTAAGAGTGTGACTCAGTGTTTTTTGTTGTTTAGCGTGAACGTAATATAATTTAAAACAGAGTACTTTAATCATTGGTACTGAGTTCAGGACAATGGTGTTCTCACAGAATATCAGTAGTAGATACAAACACAAACCATACAGAGCAGGGCAAAAATACAAATCTTTAAAAAAGCATTATTATTTAAAAAAAACATTTCATTCCCATTAAGCTTTGCTGTACTAACATACACTAACTGTGACAAATGAATGTGGTACACTCGGACCTATCTCTCTGCCTTTGTCTGACTTTCTCTGTCAGCTAGATACATTATGTTCATTTCAGCACAGTCACTGATGCCAGCTGGGCTGAATTCAGGTGATAGAGGAGGTCTGGGGTTACACCAGGGCCATCTCCAACCAATGAACAACCTCCCATCTCCAAATCTGCCTTCCACTAGGATCAAACACAGGACAACACAACTAATCTATAATGTATGTGATGCAGGGAGGCTGGCAAATACACACACACAAATGAAAACGGCAGTGAACCTGCGGAAAATGTTGGATCCCAGCCAGTCTTTCCACAATACATAAAAGCTCCACATTCTCTAAAGACCACTGTGGGAACACACAGCTTTATTGTGTCCAGTATACATAACAAAAAGATAAGAGCCTGGAGTGGCCTTCAAAGTGAAACAGCTGATGAGAACAGCAGCAATAAGCACGATGACGGAGCATTACTGTAAAGCTTTGCTATACCATGAGAAAAGACAGTGAGCTCATAATCCTATAGCAACAGCTGCTAGACTCCCATCAGGAGAAGCATTCAAGACTGATGCCAGTCTGTTGTTTGGACTCAACAGTAGATCTACAGTAGATCTAAAGCCCATTCCTTGGAGAGGGCTTTAGAGGCTCATAGCAGTAAAGGAATGTGTGTAGGGAGGTACTGGTGCTTTAACCATATGGTACAACCTTTGGCTACTGCATAGTAACAACAATATACAGTATCTGAATCTTGTAAAATGTATTTTTGCTGAAAGAAAGATTGATTTGGATGGGGGGACTGTTGAAATAAAAGTTGCTGCATTGTAGTTTGACAAAGCAGAAAACCACTGCAACAATTTCGGAATTATGATGTGCATGCATTTCTAAATACATTAATTATAAAAATCAATGCGTCTGAGGTTAATTTTCAAAGGATTGGTTTAATCCTTTTTGATTGCTCATTAGAGGCAGAATGTAAATCCTTCTGGAGTTATTGACTTTGCAATGATTCCAGTTCTGCCTCAGCGTATGGGGACGAAAGCTGCAGATGCTTTCAGTGGTGTCTTCAGTTGAGTTACAGCGCAGCAGCACATATCTTCGGAACATGCAATCAGCAGAATAAGGCACAGGGAAATGGTCGCAACTTTAAAACTAGCCTTTGTGTGAGATCCTGAAAAAGCTTATTTACTCCCACTTAGGTAGAAAAATAGCAACACACATGCAGAAAGTTGGGAATAGTATGCCTGAATATCTCTAAAACAGTATCAACTACAGTTTGCATTTTGGAAAAAATAAACATGATTACATTAAGTTCATCATTAAATAACTCTTGTTTAGTCTGTAAAATTTATTCAAGGAATTGACTCCCATATGTTTCTAAACTACCTCCATCAGTTAAAACATAGTGCTATCAGTCAGTTTCAAAATGAATTGTTTCTCCAAACAGTTGTGATCTTATTTTTAGCATGTGTGGAATTTGAATGTTTGTGCTGTTGCAAATTAAATAGATTTTGATTAATTTTAGTTTTTTAAAACCTGTACTTTTTTTTCCCACAATGATTTTTAGCTAAAATCATCATAGCCAACATAATACAAGAAAAATGGGGAGAGAAAACTGTTGGTTAATGATGGGGAATTAATTCTGACACCCACCTCAAAAACACACTGTAGGCTGTTGTAGCAGTACATGCTTTGCCCAGGGGATGCTTTGCACTATAAAATATTTCCATATACACTTGTTTCTTTCACACTTATAACTTTGTGTCACATAAACCTAGATGACTGAAACTAACTGTAAGAGAAATATATATTTCACAGGTTTATTTATTAAAGTACAGACACTTTAGGACATGTAAGAGATTTATAGATTACTTAGATATTCTTGTAAAACTCTGGCAGCTTATCTGACCCAGCCAACTGGAAATGGCAGGTAGAGACACTCCACTTAAGCTTAGAGCTTTTAGAGGATTTGACTACATACATGCATTAGGTCTGCAACTTTTTTTTCTATAACACTAGTATTACTGTTAAACATTAAATGTACTGAATGTATTACTTTTAAAGTAAAAAAATATGTCAAGCCAACTGCTTGCTAGATATCAAACTATGCTGACTCATTGGATAGTCTTTTATGGAGTTAATGAGATGTGAATAATGCCAGGGAGAACTTTTAACACGGTTTAAAATGGTGGGTCAGCTTTGTGGGGAGTCCACTGTGACAGGTCACATCATACATTTTTGGTTAGATGCCTGAAATAAGGTCTGTGGCACGAGGTTAAGAGATGTTCACGTTGTATGCTACAACATAAAATGTGTCAGTAAAAACCTTATGAATTTTGGAGCATTTAGTTGCAAACAAGTGGCTAAATGAGACTACAAATGTTGTCAGGGACATTTAAGTTAGGGTAGGTAATGTATTTCAGAAGCGTTTAATGTTATAGTTGTTGAAATGAAGCATGAAGGAACCTTCTTCTCGCTGTCTGAAAGATAATCATGCCAATTCTTCATTTACTTATTTTCTAATTTGCTCAATTTTCCCCCTCGGGATCAATGAAGTTTCATCTTTTCTTACCTAATTTATTCATTGACCTAAAAGTACTAGATTTAAATATACAAGAGTCTATAAATACGGCCTATAAAACACAACCATGTATATGTTTTAAATTATAGAACGTACAGTAATCTCTCCCCAGGGAGCTAAAACCCTCAAATTCATTGAAGAAATACTGAGGACATGACATCTGTGTCATCAGTTGGTACCTACAGCCCTGATTGCAAATTATTATAGAGTTCTAATCTACTGAAGACTCGCATAGATATAAAACCAGGAATGTAATAAAGGGAAGTTCAGTTACCCACTTTTACTACAACAAGCAGTACCAAACTGGTTTGTATAGTGTTCATTTGAAATGAGAATATAAATTATCAGTGGTCACCTGGTCATTTTTATTGTTAATATTGTTACATTTGGTCGAATAAAAACAAAAGTGATAAAAATCAGCCAAACATGCAGGTAATCACCGGTGTCCTGCACCCAGCTGTAATGAATGTAGCAGAGGCAAGGTCACACTGTATGAGACGGGGATCCTATACCTGGTCACACTGCCAGCGCATGAATAATTTCTCACTCAGACTCACATTATGGCACAGTTCAATCACTGGCACTTTGTAACTTGGCAAAGGTACCCCTGAAAGGTGCACATATAAAACAACCTGGGCCCGTCTGAGCAGACAGTGTGTGCTAAGTCAGCATCCATTCCTTCCTCTTCTGTCCTACAGTGGAAGAGTAATAACTCTACTGGAGTAAAAACATTTTGCTGCAGTGGACTCTCAACTTGCAGCATCACAGCGCTTCATTACACGCATTACAGCAATGAATAGAAGCTAAGATATGAGGCAGGAAGAGAGAAGCTGAGCCAGCGGCTGCAGAGCTGGATCACTCGGGCTCTGATGGCTCTTTTACTTTACTGCACTGTTCTGTTCTATCGGTTACTGTACTTACTTACTCTCCTTTACTGTACTATGCTGTATTGTTGCTGCCATTTAGCACTCTGATACAGACCTAAAACATTCCTGTTGGTGTTGGTCTTAAAATAAAGCATTGCACAAAATAAACCTGAAGATGACCTTGGTGGAAAAGTTCTCCAAAGACATCACCAAAGTTATCAACAGTTTATCCCGAGGGGAACTTGAATGTGTCCACCAAATGTCAAAGCAGTCTAACAGTTGTTGAACTCTTGACTCAAAAATACAAATGTAAAGCTCATAGTGGTGCAAGGGGAAAAGTCAGGATTGCCATAAACAATAGGATTCTGTCATGGCAATCGGGACCAAAGAGGTGGACTGACTGACAGGCCATCCCTTGCGGCATGCTGCTAAACATTAGTGTTTTTTTGTAAAGACTGATTTTAAACAGAAAAATGGGAATGCATGGAAACTGGAGTCATCTGAGTACCTTACTGACTCTATACACTGTAGTGGTGCTCACATTGACCTTACTGCATACTATATTTCAAAATAAGATTTACATATTCCATTAGCAAGATACAAACATTTACACAGCACCACATACTGAACCTCATTAGGACGTAAAGCAGAAACTATTTGGGGCTACATTATTGTAAAAAGCCCAGAGCATGAATACTCTAATTGAATAGCTGCTTTTCTGTTAGAGGGTCTGTGAGCAATACAGTAGATAGGAGGGTTAGTTGCCTTCGCCCTAGGGTATCAGTCAAGCAGCAGACAGCAATCAATAATCCAATTACAGTCCAGCTCGGACATCATACTGTAGTCAACAGAGCACAGGAGCGGGTTAGTCTTTCTGTCGGAAACCATCTTCTTATCCGATCAGGAATGTATCACAGCTGATAATATAAGCCACGGGTCAAGAAATATTAAATAGACCTAGACATACTGTAACTTTAATGTGGATATATAGGCTACTGTATACACACACACACACACACACACACACACACACAGACACACACACACACACACACACACACACACACTATGTGCATGCTATCATGCTAAACTAAGATGTTTAACAGCATAAACACAATATCTGCAAGGTAACATTGTCATTGTGCTTATGTTAACATGCTGACTTTAGCATTTTTGCTCAAAGGAGAAACCGCTGCTGTGCCTGGTTAAAGCCTCACAAAGAGACTCCAGCCTAGATGTCTGGACTCTGGACACTTTTCATCACACAGATCCCACTCTTTATTGCTTGTGCTGCAGTGTATCACTGCTGCATTACTCCAAATTTTGAATCTGTTTTTGTTCTCCTCTCATCTGCCAGAAGGCACACTGATCTGAAGGCCAGCTAAGTGGAAAAACAGTAACTACAGGAGAGGTGCATGCTGGGGGAGTTGTGCCATGACAACTGGGAAGTGTTTCCTGGTTTTGTCTTGAGTTTCCCCAGTGTACTAAATCTCTTTTTCAGGCAGTATTGATCCATATGGGGTGAAGATGTGGCCACAACAGAGCAGCCTCTCCTTCCATCATCAGGTTTGTTTGCGAGCCTGTGGAGAGCTGCTGCTTTAATATTTAATCACTTGGTTAGATGTTTGCTAAACAACTCCTAACTGCTTCTCTGTCACGATCCATTATTCAGGGGTTTTCTTACAATGTTACTGTGTCTTCACACGTCAAGCTTGTCGAACAACGCCACCGCCTTGAAAAGGAAGCAGCAGATAAGCAGCACACAACACATACGCGCTGTATAAAAGAGCGGGCTAAATGCAATTACTGAGCCACAACAGACAACGCAGCAGTCACACTGTTGGAGGTAACCAATGCAATCACTATGCCTGGATTGTCAAAAAATGCGAGATTGTTAATAGATCCATTATTCTTTTCTCTTGCGTTCTTTTGCGTGTCAAAGGAAGAAGCTTGGGGGATGTTACAAAGAACACTGTACCTTATAGACTAAGACATAAAACAGTGACCATGATAAATCAGAGTCAATATTTGTGACCAAAACACAATGTATAGAAAATTCTAAACTAACTGACGAATGAAGAATGGGAAAAGAGCAACAAATAATTGCTGGATTGCTGTTAAGAGACGTCCTTGGTTGCCTGTCTGGACTGTCAGATCCACTCTGTCACAGAGCTAACATGAACAGACAAACACAATCAGATTCATGCTTACAGGCAGTTCTGACTCTTAGAAGTCCGACTGAAATCACAATTAGTCATGCTCTTTTGTTGTGAAAATCATGCCACAGTACTTTAAAATTGTAAATATTTGGCAACGTCGGTCAGTCACAATTTGATGAATTGGCATGACGAATCCTCCAGAGTTTGGGGATCGATTTATCTCAGTGAGGGTGACAACTGTTGCATGGGTTGCCATTAAAATTTGTTCAGGTGTACATGTTCCCCTCGGGATGAATTTTAGTAACTTTGGAGATCCACTTACTTTAATTTTCAATTAGTCCAGTACTAATTGACTGAATACCTGCATTGTTGTTGGTTGATGCTAGTTCACAAATATGAGCATGCTTACATACTAAACTAAGGTGGTGAACATGGTAGGCTAAACAATATACGTGCTAAACACCAGCATGTTAGCATTATCACTGTGAGCATATTAGTATGCTGATGTTGTTGTGCTGATGGTTTAACACATATCACACATTATAACGGGGCAATGTTGGACTAGCGCATTAAATTCAGTAAAGTGCAGAGAACACTTTAAAATCTTCTAAAATTATAGCAAAAAAATATAAAGTGTAGTGTCTTACATCAGACATCTGGCATGACTTGGCCTCTAGCCAAGCAGGGGTAGGGTGGGTTGTTGGGTGCTGTGCTAGCCTTGTTTGCCCCCGCCTCCCACCTCCTCCACTCTGAGTACTGCTGGCAGAGACTGTACAGATCAAAGCATGCTCAGAACAAACCGCAGGCCTTCTCACCCTGCAGGTCTGCACTGAAACGCAAGCAGGGACAACGCAACTAGCCAAAGACAAGAAGAGAAGCCTGTAAAGAGGAGCAACTAGCCACATGGTAGCCAACAATACTGTATTTTTTATTTTCCTTTAGTGCCTTTTATTTATCCCATAAGGGCAAACTGATGAATCCACAAGAAGAGGAACTTCAGCACAAGAACTTTTACAGAATAACATAAACAACAGTTGTGCTTTGGCTTATTGCTACATCAGCTCTGTAAGGTTTAATGTGATGGTGATTTAGTATATATTACCATATAATAACTGAATGTCATATCCAGCTGTAAAATATCCCAATAAGTAGAGATGCAGGGATATGCAATTTCTGGGTCGATAACATGAACTGATAATTATTGATTCAATACCATTACCATTATTCTTGCATTTGCAAAAATGTGAATAGCACAATATAGGATAGATTTTTAGATTGACCAGTGTACTTTCTCACTGTCAGTGCAATCTTTCTAAATAAACTGCAGCCAACCCACCACAGTTGCATGTTACTTGCAAAGTTTGGCAGTCTGACATGCTGACAAGCATCTATCAGTCTGTCACATGGTATTACTTGCTTTTACTGTTTCCATTCATAGAAGAATCACAGCTTTTGTAAGAAATACACATATCAGATTTAATTATTGTCTGAAATCCTATTCTCAAAACAATTACAACAATTAAATGTTTACATATACATTCCTTATTTTATTAATAATGGGGTGTTTTTTTCATTTGTCCTTTGTTTCATTCTCTCCATCTCCCCAGATGGAGTTCTGCTGCTAGCAGGTCGCTGAGCGGTGAGAGCAGGAATGGCACATACTGTAGCCTCAGTGCCTGTCTCTGTACTGTTGCCTAGGCAACTTTGGCAGACAAGCTGTAATGTGTGTTATGTCGATCTCTTGGTTTCTGCTGCAAGTATAACTGCAGTCCTCTGCTGCTGGCCACTGAACATTTCCTGAAGTGTGGAATAAAGTGCATTGCTCAAGGGCACGTATGTGAGAGAAGGCAGGATCAGACCTGCCATTCCCCTGTCAATGACAATACAGGGAATATAGGATATTAAATTGTTAGAAAACAATCTTCTGTTCACTAGACTGCTTCTCTAACGTCTCACATCTAACAGTGACCCAAAAATCTGCACCTTTTCTACAAATTAGCTGTTTCAAAACATCACTTGTGAGATGGAAGATAATTTGGGTGCTACAACAAAATCAAGGAATGTAGTATTAAGGTTCTCATTTATTGTTGCGTAATAGATAAGATATGGCATACATTAGCTACTACACACAGCAACATAGTAGTGAATGACACCATTCAAAAAAGAAGAGCATACAAGTATTGATGGACTTGTGCATCCCCCTCCACATAACTAACATGTTCAATAGTCAGGGATATTTCCATCCACTGACCAAACTCATTATCTGGGTAGGATAAAACTAAGTCTATACTGCATAGTGCAGTATCACAGAAACATGTTTCTGGACCTGTCTCATGTCCTAAAATTGCATAGAGTATTTAACTATTTTTTAATAACAAGAAATACAATTGTGTGCACTGGAAGTTGAAGTTACAATGTATTTATTTTCTGTCAGCAAAACATGTTAATTGCAGTGATACCAAAGGGCCCTGTTTATTTATTCTAGCTATTAAATATATTCTTATTTTTATCTTATCATAGGTGTCATTTACACTGGGGACGCTGGGGACATGTCCCCACCACTTTTTGAAATGGCTGATTTGTCCTCACCACTTTTTTAAAGTATTATTTGTTATACTTCTATTGAAATATAGCTTGCAGATAAATATCAAATGAAAATGCCTTTAGAAAGGTTTATTTGCACATTAAGAAAACATGCAATGCCATTAAAATATGGCAGAAACAAATGTGCATTGTCCAAAAAACTTCTTTGTTGCCAAGTTTTCTGTTCTCCCCCTTTGAACATGCCAAAAGAGGAGGGAAGACTAAATCATGTCTACATATGTGTTGCCTCAGCAGGGATGAAATTACATGAGAAAAGTTGATCTACAGGAGAAACAGATCTGAAAGCATCACAGAATGCCTGAGAGCTGCACTGCATTATATTATATTATATTTATGTATTTTGAAATGTCACCTGTCAACTTAATTTTGTGTTTCATAAATAAAATTTCATTAACATTAACAATTCGCATTTCCACCATAAATTCGGTACAGAAACTTTCACCTGAATGCAGGTAAAGAAGTGTTTAAAGATCAAACTTTCCTGTGAGAGGTCCAACCAGATCCCCCTATGTCCCCAACACTTTTCAACACTAAGTGACACCCTTCATCTGGATAGAAAACAATGAACAAACTACAGGGTCAACAAACCTCAGTCTGTGACTTAGACTGACTAAACATGACAATGGCAAAAGGACACACACATGCACAAACACACACACACTGACACTGCATGACATACAGTAGGTCTTGATGTGAGCTAGAGGAGAGGAGAGGACAGGCTAAACAGAAAGTTGTAGATTTCTATTATTTGGTTCCAGTGTACCAAAACTACTGACCACAATAGCCACTTCATCATCCGGATGAGACCGGGCAGGAGGTTACTTTGCATCATTTCAGTCACCCTTCCTCTTTTAAACAACGTTCAGTTTGTTTAGAAGTAAACAGGAAATAAATTAGTTGACAGGTGATCTATGAGAAGTCGACTGTGGTAAGACCAGCAGTTAGCTTAGAGAGTACAGATATATCAATTATACTACTTGGGATTAAGATGATAATCCACATTGATCCTGCGAGGATACTGCAACACCTTCTGAGCTGGTAGGCATTCAGAATTCAGATTCAGATTCATAGGCAGAGATGCTTGCTGGCATGAAGCCTTAGTCAGTGTCAATATTATTACATTAAGAGGTATATGTCTAAAATGTGAGATGCCTTATTTTCAAAAGAAATTCTTACTTTATATTTTTTTCACCTTCTGGGCATTCATGCACACTGACATAGGAACTGAAGTTGTTTTATTGTTGTACACTTTTGATTTATTCAATTTCTCTAATGATCTTTTGTATACTCTGGTGTCTATTTCCATTTGTTGTGATTTGATTGTGACGCCTTCTGTATCTATACATTGCACTGCGCATTAACTAAAGCCTAAAACCCGCCTTACCTCCCAACAACTGCTTTCTTTAACCTACTTTGCTGCATGTGCACCTGTCATTAACCATTTGTCTAACTAATCATGACTAAATATGATTCAGAGGAGATTATATGTATTAGTAATAAGATTTTGTTTACTGTAATATGGTAATCTTATCATTTTAAAATGAGCCTCGGTGTTCATAGATAGTAGAGCTGATCATTTAGTGCACACGTGAATGATTAATGTCATAGGTCATGTTTCACTTGCACCAACATAATCACCCCATTTACTTATACTGATATAGATATTATGATTGTTCAGATTTTATTATGCCATAAGCCTTTGTTTTTTTATTACTTCCAGTTAACTGCAACAGCCAAATGCAAGAGCGTGAAGAATCAAGCTGTTGCTAGTTGTTGTTTAGTTCAGGAATCAAGGAAATGTTTTTTATGCTTTTTATTGCTACAGCGGGACTGGCTCTAAATCATCTTCTTCATTAATTATTAGCTGTAAATTTTAGCTTAGCCAGAGCCAGTGTTGTGGTTGTAAATATTATTTTCATCTATCATTTCTTTCACTCCATCCATAGACTCCATCTTCTGGTGTAGAAGAACAGACATCTGGCGTCATCGAGTGCACTGGCATTTGCACCCAGTGCCATCAACAGCCGTTGATAACATGCCAAATCTAATTTCAGTAACAGTATATTAGAACCATATAAGTGGCTCAGGCATAAAACTAAAGAGACCATTCCTTCCAAAAATATGTACATCAACCGTCACGTTGTCCTGTCAAAGATCCCAGATGGGAAGGACAACACTAAGGTATGTACAACAGGCCACTACCAGTGCCAGGTTTGGGGTTTCATTAAATGAATTGTATATGTGGAAATTATCATTATTAATCACTTTCTTGATTTTAGCTGATTCCTTCTGGTAGGTTCAAGGATTTGTAGTCACTTTGTAGCTAGTCCAAGTGTTTGCTGTTCAAATGCACATGATTAAAGAAATAGTTTGACATTTTGGGTAAGAGTTAGACGAGAGAAATTTGATACAACTCTCATGTCCACGCCATAGAAGCTCAGTGAAGCTCAATGTGGGAAGATCCTAGCGGCTCTGGCTGTTGCCATCTTGGCAGTGTCTGACTCTGGCTAATCCAAAAATGAGAGGTGGAGCTCAGGCGGGCCAAATGAAGCCTGGTTGCTGAACCACCTAGCAGCTAGCCACCTGAGAAGGCACCCACCTGTCACTCACTGGGTGAGTTCTATATTTACAGGGAGTTATGTGCAGGAGCTGGTGATAAAGACTTGACTATCAGCTTATATGTTTCACTCGTTCTCAGTGCTCAGTGCTACTCACCTATGTACAGCGAGGAGTCCTTCCTGTGAACATGGTCATCAATGTACGACACTCCCAGAGGCTGGACAGGTGTGGCTCCAATGCCCAGCAGAACCTGGGCTCCAATCAGCAGAAGGTACATCATGTTGGTGTTGGCCCTGTTGCCACATTTAAACCCAGAGTCTCGGTTTTCTGACCTGGAGGTGTTAGAGCAGACATCTCTGCCATCCTCAGCGTGCCACGAGTCCCCGGCCTCGTACTCGTACTGATGAGTCAGGAACTCTGGCAGGGCTGACAGTAATGCCCCCAATGCCATGACAATCCCGCCGCAGCCAATAAGGCGGGGTCTGTGGGCCTTGGCGCCAAAGTAGCTGACAAACAGGATGAGGGCCAGGTTGCCAATTTCGAAGCTGCTGGCAATGACGCCCACATCGGCACTCTGGAGGTTGAAACGTCTCTCCAGAGTGGTCAGAACACTTACCTGACAGAGAGAGAGAGAATTAGGGAGAAAGAGAAAGCAAGTTTTATACAGTGTTTTTACAACTAGTAGCCACTTAAGACTGTATCAACCTGTCAGAAGTACACATTTTATACATTTAAAAAATATTGTGTAATATAATGAGGCAGGGCACTGAGATTAATTTCTTCAGCTATTCAGTAAAAGCAGGTATGAAAGAGCCATCTGCCACAAGAAATCAACAACAGCAACCTGTTGACGACACACAGCAGTTGAGCTGCTTCCAACATCTTCATCACCACACTCCTCCTCCTTTATCCAAAACAACCCTGAGGCTAGCCAGATGCCATCCTGGGAAAAGGTGCATGTGTGTGGCTTTAGGCATAAACCTAATGCAGCTGTTCTAATTATGAAACTGACACAAACACATTGTAGCAGCTGTGTAAGTATGAAGTGCCTCCATCAAATGTATGCTGGATCATCAACAGGACTGACGATAAAAGGTTGGCCAGGTATTATTTTAAACTTTTATTAATAATTCATCCACAGCAAAAGGTACAGCATAAGCCTGGAGACTTCTTGAAGCAATTCCAGATAAAAAGGAGAATGTAGCCATGACTATGCAAGTGAAATGAGATGGATCACGTATAATATCCAATCATCTTTTCTCTATATTCCTTATCCCATTTATCCTGTCACACTAAACTCTGTTGCAAAATAAGACAATTTCAGGTTGTCTTGTTTATCACCAAATAGGGCTGCAACCAGCGACCATTTTCATGAATGATTAATCTGCCTATTAATTGATGAATTGTTTAGTGTATAAAATGTTGAGAAAAATCATAATATCCTAAAGATGACAACTTGAATATTCCCCCTGAGGATATTCAATTTACTATCACATAAAACAACCAAAAGCTTAAAATCCTAACAATTGAGAGGTTGGAACTAAGCAATGTTTAGCATTTATAGTTGAAACAATGAATCAAAACAGTTGATAACAAATAGTTTGTTTGTCTATCTTATGTTCTTGTCCTCCAAAAGAGGATGAACTATCTGTAATTCTTCACTCTTATAAGTGCAAGTGCGGTTGTTACTTTTTACTTTGTGTAGGTCATCACTCTGATGAACAGCTTATTTCTGACTCACAGTGTTAGGAACAATTTCTGTGCAATAACCCAGTAACTCTGTCTCTAATCAGCCACCTGTTCACTGGTTACCACTTATTATTTATTCATCATTCTCTATTTCAGTGCTTTTTATACTATTCATACAGTTATATTGTCATATTGTATATACCATATACCAAATCCAGCTACCTCAAGTACATAACAACTGCACATAATGCTTATTTATTCCAGCATCCTTTGCACTATGATCCATCGCACTGCGTACATGAGTACATGGATGTATATGTACCAGTATATCTCATCCACCTCCGAAATGTACATAATAATGATAGTAATAATTTTACTCCTGTATCCTTTGCACTCTGGTCACTGCACTATTTGTCAATCTGTCTATATTGTGCTTGTTAATAGTGTGTATATTTGTGTTCTCTATTTTATTTCTCTATTTTATTATTGTGTTATTGTATTATTGTCTGAGTAAGCACAGCGTGAGCACTGTACAATCCTGAGTCAAATTCCTTATATGTGTACACAACCCTGGCAAATGAAGCTGATTCTGAATTTAAAATTTGTTAATATTGACATGTAAATGTCTATCTTGTATGTTTCTTGTGGTTGTCATCTGTAACCTTTTTTAAGCTGCTGTCTCCCTTGTAAAAGAGATCACTGATGTCAACTGGTCTTACCTGGTTAAATATGGGTTAAATAAAATAATTACATAAAACTTTGTGCACTGTTTACTAGAATTATTACAAAGTTGTAATTCACAGTTACCTGACATTATAAGCTGTGAAGACAGAGTTCAGAGGTGACAGAATCTAAACAACAGGGTTAAGATTTACTCTTGTGGCCGTAGAAGATTTATGTATGGCTTCATTCACTGAGAACTGATGGACATGTACATAGTACATGTTTAACATTCCGTATTGAGACATTTTAGTCCAATCCACTTCAGTGTTTACAGACAGTTCAAATTGTTGTAGAGTTTTAGAAAATGGAGAAAAGAGAAAATCTGCCCATTTCAGTCTGATGAATGTATACTAAGCTATGGAAGGCGGTTATGCAAGTGCTGCTGTACTGACAGATCTTCAGTCATTATAGCTTGTCTTCTTCAAAAGTTTCACTGTGATTTATTTGTAAAACAAAATAATGTGCTACTGAAAAAAAGAGGAGAAAATAAAGGCACACTGTGAACCAAGAAAGTGGCTGAATTATAGAGACAGACAACAAAGAATGATGAAAAACAACATTTTATACAGGAGAGGATAGGCAGTGCTTCCACAGTGCTTTTGTCTGCAGCGGAATTTGCTAATCGTGCACTTATGGTTTGGGATGCTGGTTAAAAGGACGTTCCACTGCAGTCTTCAAGGTAAATACTAATGGATTTATATTTGTTACTGGTGCAAAACCCATTAAAATCAACTCGTTTTTATGCCAAGTTGCAGTCTTCACACATGTGGAAGACGTTTTCTTTTAAGGCAAGTTCAAGCATCTTTTTCTGAACAAGGTCTCTTTTTCAACATCTCTATTTGACAACGTACAGGTTAGATTCTGGAGATTAGCTCAGGTCCTTACACAGATTATTTCCATATAATTTTTGGCCTTTTGTTGTTTTTCTCACCTGAACCAGCACGCCAAGGCTGCACCAATAGAAAAGCCACATGTAATGAGAGTCAAGCCACTGACATTATGACTGAATGAAGATGACTTGGACAGTTAATTGTTCTCCCCCCAACCTGCATGTGCAGTTATTTATAGTATCAAGACTGTGCTGACACCTATCAGGGGAATTGGCTTTAATTAGGCAAATAATAGACCTGATTAAAGTGGCATCATATTTATACTGATTTACAGTAAGTGGTTGAGCCATCTCTGACTAATGTAGGTAGACATCACCACACAAATACATTAGAAACTGCTGTGGTTGGCTTTAGACACACCATAAACAGATATGAATACGTTAGGTGTTAGGGAAGATACTTTCACCTCTGCATCAGTGATGGTGCCTGAAATCTTTGCTATTTAAGAGAAAAGTTGCATTTTCTTTTGGCTCCTAAAATCATTTTACCTTTACCGTTATGTGTTCATCTACTGAATAGAGCGTAGCACTTTGACATCCATCTAAGGATATCAATGCATAAAATAACACCTTATTTTTAAGTGACATTGAAGTGTAAATTCGTTAAAAGTGAAAGGAAGCTTTTCCGATAATGAAATTTACGCTATGTCGCTTCTGTTGTGGCGATCACGTCATCTCCTAGGCCTAGGCTATATCCGCCAGTGTCAAAGGCCCCCTGCATTACTGATGCATAATGAAGAAGAACCGGCAGGTGGGATGGAGCTCCTGACCAGTGTTTCGTAACCTGCTCTCCAACAGACCATCCATATACGCATATAAAATTCACCAACAACAACGTGGAGTCTGCGGCCGCTGTGACGCGCTTTGTGTCATGCAGATGGTGCATAGGCCTGATGGATAATACGCAGCAAGTCATCAATCAGTGAAAGCACCGCGTCCCGTGGTTACTGGAGGGTGTGATTATTCTGATGTGATCAGAATAATATGATTATTAACCGTATCGTTACTCACTGTCTGTCTGTGCCGGTTTGAAGGGCGCTGCGTTAACCCGATGTTACCTGAGATAAAGCCTACTGAGATACGACGTTCCTTCAGACCAACCTTGTGTCTGTGCTGTCTGTTCTGTAGAAACTCACCAGATAGGCGCCCACTGTGCCCTGTGCCAACATGAGCGCACATTCCGACACCAGGAAAATCTTAATGTTGGAAAAACACGAGGTCTTCTTCTGGTTGTCATCCTGCTCCGGGTCGTCGGTGCTGCTCCGCTCTGTGCAGATCTGGTTTTTAACCTGCATCCTTCGGCTCAGGCTCCGGTCGGGTTGGACGGCATGAAACTGAAGGGGTCCGGTCCGGCGGAGGGCATCTGGTTATAATGACGAAGTGCACTGCAGAAGAAGTGCGAATCTCTTGTCAGGAGCCCGTCTAGGCTAGAATATACAGCGAGAAATACTGCTGTCCACTCAGCGTTACGCACAGTCCGTCAGCGACCTCTCTTCACCGCCTGTCCAGCCAGTGCGTATCGGCTAATACGTAGGCTACGCATGTAGCCTATATATGACGGCTTCTGAAATCCGACGTGGAACTACAAGACTCTGTTTTCCCACATCCGGGATGTGACATCTCCACTCACGACCGGTACCGACTGGATTTGGTTTCTCAGCCCGGTTCCGAGCCGCAGTTCTGCGTCCTTCAGGCGGGTGTTATTGATGCTCCTCCTCCCCCTCCTCCCATCTATAGGCCTAGACCAAATCACAGTGAGGGAGGTGTAATCTCTCTGTGTTTCTCTCTGTTCTAAACCCTTCTCCCTCAATGTGTTTCCCTACATCATCACTTTACCTTTGCAGCTTAATCATAGCCACAAAAAAATGCAACATTTCATCAGGGCACTCTCTGAAAGATCCCTATAACACACACACTCACAGTGACAAATCAACTGGATCAACATGACACAGCACATCTTTAGCCTCCTTGTCAAGAACAAATGTTGTGTTCTGTACATTACTTTGCAGATTAATACTGCAACAATAAACCAATATCTTTGTGAGATGGGTTCACATTTAACAGTGTCCCTACATCAGATACCATCTTTGTCGGACTTGTCCACTAGTCCAAGGAGGCATTATGTGTTTGGATCTAGCTTTTAGTGTGTTTCGAACCACCACGCCACAAAATTCATATCATTCTGTGTTTTGACACTTGTCTATTTTATTTTCACTATAATGTAATTCACCATGAGATATCCTAGTCATAGAAGAAGGTCACCACTGTCCTCTCCATTCTTCATCAGTGTCTGGTGAGGTGCAGCGAGACATGAAATTCCACAGCTTCTCTAATGGAGCTGCCAAGTGCTGGAGGTGTAGTAGACTGAGGTGTGTGTGTGTTAAGCAGCTTTATAGTGTAAATGTACAGAACAAAGCTTTGAAGCTAAAAGATGTTGGTGAGGATGCTCAGTCATCACCATGCTCATGATATCCAGAAGTAAGAAGTCAGAAGTGACTGGATTTGCTGTTCAGTCTGTCTTGCTGAAACGCTTTGGCAACATTTCTGCAACATAAAAGCAGCAGACAGTAGAATGTTTTCAGTATGACCGAGAAGATCGACACAGAGAAAAGTCAGGCAGAGGGTTGGGAAGAGCAACAGTGGATGGATGGATGGCTGCTTTATTACCGTTCCATTGTGATACCATTGAATTTCCCCGTTATTAACACTAAGTGCCTATTATGGTTTTATTACTGCTTGTAATTAATCCGTGGTTACACCAAATGCTGCTGTATTCTTTTAATTCCAACATTTTGGATTGTTTTTAAAATGTCATTTTCAAATGTCTCATTCCTAAATATCTGGAATAATCTGAAGGTGAAGCTTAATTTTCTGGCTCAATATTTAAATCTGTCTCCATGTTCACCTCTGTCTTGTTTGTGTAATGTTTATGTAGAATTCTCATCCCATTGCAAATCCGAGAGATTTGCAATGGGATTTATTTTATTTCTTAGTGGGGTGCAATGAAACAAAGTCACACTGAACCTTTGCCACTCATCATCAACACTGTCTTTAACTTCCAGAGATGATGGCCATTGCCCCGTATATTTATGCAGCATGCATTATCTTGTTATATGTTATGTGGTGTTATATTATTGCATGTAATAATAATAATATAATATAATGATATCTTCATGCTTGACTGAAGTGTACTCAGTTAGCTTCAGGATGGTTAAAAATTGAACACTTGCCACACAAGAACTCTATTACACACATCAGCAGCCCACTGTATTGTACTGCTGTAGCTGTTCTACATGAAAACAAGGTAAAGTACTGTGGTATCATTGTGGACAAATGCTCAGGGACCATTACAATCTACACCATATTTATTTTATGATTTTCACTTACTTTACGCTTCAGTATTTTGACACTTACGATGAGACAGTGGTGTGCATCTTGTTAAAGGTAATATTTGTACAATGTTCTTAATAGCTGTCATAAGAACTGAAATTGTGGCCTCTGTAACTATTAGCACATCATGCCAGCCCAAACAGTATGCATTGATTGTGCTTCCTTATCTTTGGCAATGTGAAAAAAAAAAATTACAAAATTACTTGTATTGCTAGTGCAGTGTAGGCAACCAATCAAGTGGATGTCATGTAACACGCCACTGTGCTTTGTAAAGTTACTGCCTCCTGGATATCTGGATGTGATGGTTGAATCAGACCAGCAGCACCCCCAAAGGGCCCTCGTCTGTAATACTTCCATCAGCTGTACTATGATTTGATGAGAGTTTGGCATGAGTTTCATGCTTAAAAAGTAAATACTTTGCTGGTTGTTTTTTGATTTATTTAATCCCATTTTACCTGGTATAAAATGCAAATATTCACTTTGAGTCCTTCCACCAATTCTCATTCATTTAAATTGATACAGCTATATGTGTTCCCCTGTTCGATCTTCTAGTTCTGCCCTTGGTGTGCTTCAACTGATTGCTGAATGAAGTCCACCTGGCCTAGGAAAGAGGTCTTTAAAAGCTCCTGTGCCAGCATCAGAATGGAGAGGCTTTTTAAATTGGGACTGCTGATTTTTCTGCCGCTCAGCCTTGTTTTAAAGTTGTTTTTAAGTGGTTGGGTTGGGTCAGTGTTGGATTATTGTTTGCCCCATACAGCCACCTTAAGGATGGGGCATTACAAAATAAAAAGATGTCAAAGTGTTTGTCTGGTTTGTATCGGTGAGTTAATCCGCACTGAAGTTTTTCATGCAGAGGAAATGAAAATGACAGTGAGTGGCAGGACAGAGTGCCACAGAAACAGTAAAAACACAGGGCAAACATCTTCCATCATAACCGTGAAATGAGAGAGCACTGAGTGCCAAGGTCACTTACCACTCACCCCACAGCTTTTAGTTCACAATATTCTTCAGGCCATTCAGATGCTCTATCACGACCAATTCAATAGCATCTGAAGCAGCACAATCTATCAGGCAAACTGTAGACTCAGCAGGAACAGCATCCATTTCTCATGGAGTCACTCAGAGTACCCGGGGTGATTTAAGCTCAAACACAGTGCCTGCTGATGCATTGCAAGCCAACTGAAGACATTATTTTAGGATGCCTCTTAATCACAAGGTCCACAGAAAGAAGAATGCAGTCATGCATTTATCCTGTAACAAACAAATAAATTACCAGAAGACAGATGCGAGCAATGTCAGAGTTTATATTTAATGCTAAAACATTTGTAAGTTTTGGCTTTGTCAGAAACAATACGCGCTATGCTAGCTATATAAATATACAATTCCCCTCATCTTTAAGCTCGGGTCCTCTACCAGAGGCCTGGGAGTCTGCGGGTTCTGCACAGTATCTTGGCTGTTACTAGGACTGCACTCTTATGGTCAGAGACTTCAGATGTTGTACCTGGAATCTAGGAGCCACTCTCCCAGTTTGGGGGTCACAGCCCCCAGTGCTCCGATTACCACTGGCACCACTGTTGCTCTTACTCTCCACATCTTTTCTAGCTCCTCTTTCAGCCCTTGGTGTTTTTCGAGCTTCATGTGTTCCTTCTTGTTGATGTTGCTCTCGCTTGGGATTGCCACATCTATCACTGCAGCCTTCCTCTGCTGTTTGTCGATTAACATGAAGTCTGGTTGGTTAGCCATCACCAGTTTGTCAGTCTGGATCTTGGGAGTCCCACAGGATCTTAGCTTGGTCATTCTCAACTGCCTTAGTAGGTGTCTTTTGACCTTGGGACTTCCAGCCCATACTCATGGCAGATGTTCCTGTACACTATGCCAGCTACCTGGTTATGGCGTTCCATGTACGCACTTCCTAGCTGCATCTTACACCCTGCTGTTTTGTGCTGTGCTGTCTCAGGGGCATCCTTCCACAGTCTGTATCTGAGGTCCTACCTGATGTGGTAGACCGCAGCCTCTATTGATCTTGTACTGAGTGCCTGTTGTTGTGCCATATATACATACATAGAGTATGTCGTTTCTGTGATTGATTTGTCAACGAATGTTGAATATCTGCACAAAACAGTAACTCTAGGTACCTCTTCAACTTTCAAATTAAGGGAGTGACTAAAAAAGAACTGTGAATAAATTTTCTGGCCAATTGTCAAAAGGAATAAGAAAAATGTACCGAACAATGCACACAGAGAGGTACCACAGCAATGCTATTTTATAGTATGTAAAAAGTATCCCCAAAATAATAAAAATTTAAGTAATCCATAGAAAAAAAATCACAAGATTTGACAACACATGACTTGAAAGCATAGCTGTCTATCTGACAAATTTTATTTGGCTTTAAATTTTTCATCTGTAATAAATGCTGGAATTAGAAAAAAAAATATGGCCACAAAAGCATGTGTCATCATTTATCAGGTGGTCTTTTTTAAGCCGAACGAGAAATGCAAAGCACAAAAACAGCAATTGTTCAGTTGAGTACATAAGTACTTTGTGAGCTGTAGCTCATGGGAATCTTTTGAAAGGTGTGTGTCTCTGACTGTGACCTTCTTACTGTCGGTTGCCTGTCGAGTTGATGATAAAGCGACTCAAGGTCATTCCACTCTTGACCTCGAAGGAAATTTCAATAATTAAAAGCATCATTAAAATGACTTGCGCGAGTTACTATTCTATTAGGTAGAGTTGAGATTTACAACCGAATCTGTTTGCTGAACCAGCTACTATTTTAAACAGCTAAATTACTTTCAATGAGATCAGTAGCAGTAAAACATCTCCCAGATGGAGATCTGTAGACAAGTTACTAGTGCACACACAACTTTACAATTACAATATCCCACTTGAATGAAAACACACTAGGTCTCTATAACCCACAAGCTGGTTGAGGCTAACCTGGACCGGAACCATGTACCCAGTAAGATCAAGCCCCTCATCCTGAACTACTACGGGAACTCCAGTCTCTGATTAACTTCTGGTAATGTAAAATCAGACTATTGGTCAAGGCAGCTGAAACTGTGCCAAGGCCCTCTGTCCATGTCTGGTGTTCACAGCCCCCCCATCAGAGCCTTTATGGATGACCTCACTCACTGAGCCTCTTACTCAGAGGTTCCTCACCAGCAACAAGAGAGTTTTAACCAGTTTTATCCCATCGACTTGTCTGAGCTTTTAAAAACAGTATCACAAATAGAGAGAGTGTCCTCCAGCCCACTTGATGTAATACCTACAAAGTTTTTACTGAAAGTAATAGATTTTGTTGGGCCACATTTGATCTCTGTTTTCAACAGCTCCCTATCTACTGGTTGTGTTCCTGATTATTTTAAAACGGCTTGCGTGAACCCACTTTTAAAGAAACCTGGTTTAGATCCCTCCCTCCTACATAATTTTAGACCAATTTCAAAACTGCCTTTTATTGCAAAGATTCTAGAAAGAATTGTGTCCAAACAGCTGCTCACTGTACTGGAAAATAACAAAATATTTTCAATCTGGTTTCAGGAAGTACCACAGCACTGAGACTGCCCTGCTTAAAGTCACCAATGACCTTTTAATGTCTGCTGATGAAGGCATGTGCTCAGTCCTGGTACTCCTGGACCTTAGCGCTGCTTTTGACACCATTGATCACAACATCATGTTAGACACACCAAATAGGAAGTTTTGTGTGTCTGTAAACAACTATGTCTCCTCGTTCTGTCCAGTTAAATATGGTGTGCCTCAGGGGTCGGTCTTAGGACCCATTTTGTTTTCCTTGTATCTGCTTCCCCTTGGACATATTATCCATAAACATGGCATTTCTTTTCATATTTATGCTGATGACACACAAATATACTTGCCCGTCAGATCCACAGACCCTGGAATGCTGAGTTCACTTAACAACTGCCTTTGTGAAGTTAAAAAATGGATGTCAAATAATTTCCTTCAACTGAACTCAGACAAAACAGAAATCCTGGTCATTGGGTCCCAGCAGATGGCATCAAATACTGTCATCTGCTGGTTCCCTAGTAAATCACATTAAGCCTGTGGCAAAGAACCTTGGTGTTTGGTTTGATAGTAATTTAAATTTTGAACAGCACACCACAAAGCTTGTTCAATCATGTTTTTATCAACTTAGAAATATACCAAAATTCGATCTATGTTAACTTTTAAGGACACCGAGACCATTTTACACGCCTGGATTATTGCAACAGCCTTTTCACCTGTTTAACCCAAAAATCTATTTATCGACTCCAGACTGTCCAGAACTCAGCTGCCAGGCTTTTAACCAGAACAAAGAAATATGACCACATTACTCCTATTTTAGCTTCATTACACTGGCTCCCAGTATGTTTTAGAATTGACTTTAAAATTCTATTGATTACTTTTAAAGCTCTTCATGGCCTCTCGCCTTGTTATATTTCTGAACTTTTAGTCCCATACACACCAGCACATACCTTGAGATCCTCGGGCAGAGGTCTGTTGTCTGTTCCAGAGTCTCGACTGAAAACTAAAGGGGACAGAGCGTTTGCTGTCAGGGCCCCGAGGCTCTGGAACAGCCTGCCCGAGGAAATCAGGTCGGCTGAGTCAGTGAACTCTTTTAAGTCCCTTCTTAAAACATACCTTTTATAGGAGAGCTTTTCCCGATCTTATTTGACTTTATTTTATCCCTTTTATTTTATTGTATTTTACTAATTTTATATTTATCTTAAACGTGTATTTTAGTCTTTTCAATGTTTTCATGCTTTTATCTTGTATTGTTTTTGTATTATTGTCTCTTGGGTATTATTGTCTTTACACTTGTTAAAGCACTTTGTAACTTGTTTTTGAAAAGTGCTCTACAAATAAGGTTATTATTATTATTATTATTATTATTACTGTCACCACAACTGTCACGCTGCGTATTGTTAGCTCAGGCAGGTACAGGTTTTAGGATCCAAAAGCATACAGAGATAGGCAAGGTTGATTTCTCTTTAATAAATTAACATGAAGAGTACAAAAATAAAATCCAAGCACCTGATGTGAGGCATCAAAGCCAAAGCAATCCAAACAAAAATCCATAAAATGTGAAAGAGGTAGTTGATGCGATACTAGTGGAAAATGTTCAACAAGAGTGAGAAAGAATTGAGATTGCAGCATTGAGATTGTCCGGATGTCACTAATCTTGTATGCAGACTTACTGAAGAAATCAAAATGGAAGAATTTATTGTAGCTGTGTGTGCACACCCGGAGTTGTACGACACAACGTCGCACATTTAAAGGGACTGGACAAAAAAGGAGATCGCTTGGAGGAAGGTCAGCAAGGAAGTTAAACTATGTGGTAAGTTCTGGACATATGGGTGTCTGCTTGATTCCAGCTAGGAGTTGTACTTTACTATGAACCAAGTTAGAACTAGTATTGGCCCATTAGCAAAACCGTTGACTTTCCCGGTGTCCAAAAAGGTGAACATCTGTTCATGTTTAGGTGTGTTTCTTGTCAGAGGAGATTTGCTGAAGAAAGTGAAAGGGCCTCAGAGACACGTATCTGAAGAAGAAGAAGGAGACAGAGAAGAGAAGTGGGTCAGCAGCATGGCCAGTGAAAAGGTGGAAGTAGTCTGCGTTCCTGTTTTTCCTCGACCCATTTGAGACAAGCAGTGACATGGTGTGGGGGGTTGAGGCAGACAGGAACAGGATTCAGAGGCAGCAGCAGGACTGTCAGAGATTGCTGTAGGACAGGGGTCGGCAAATCAGTCTGGCAACGGGCCAATTGTTTTTCAACTCATTAGATGGTGGGCCAGAACATCGTCAATTGACCATTTATATTCCAGCGTTTACTGGATGTGTGATTAGCTCATTTGATAGTGCACTGGACTCCTGTTTGGAGGGTTTTGTGTTCAATTCTCACTAACTGCAAGTATTTTTTTCTTCCTTTCTCAACAAGATTGTGAAGAGATCGTATTACATATCACAATTAAGCATGTGCAGGAGTGAGTACATCCCAGCGATTGGTCCACATCAACCTATGGACGCTTTTTCGCATCGACAGTATCTCCAGGCAGAGGAAATTCCTGCTTTTCTCATTCAGGGGAATCTGCGATCTCACGTTTTCTGATGGCTTTTTCAGAAGTGTGTCAAGCAAGCCAGAGACTTGAATTTCCTTCAGTAAAAACTCTCAACTAAACACAGCATTAAGTACTGCTGCAAAATGTTTTATTTTGTAGGCACAATGACTTAGGAGGAAGTGATTATGTGAGTAACTTTTGCTGTCATGACTGAGATCTTTTTCAGCACTAGCTGCAATAATTATTATTTTTTTCCGCTATCAAAGTAATCTGGCCCACGAGACGACCACTGCTGTAGGAGGTTGGTAACAAGTGAAGACACACACAGCACAAGAAATTTATACGTAAACAATTTTATAGATGGATAATTAATTGTTGTGTTGTGTTGTTGTTGTGTGTCAGAAGAGATATCTTTTCACAGACTGCACAAAAAAATCTAAATTAGAAAGTTAATATTAAATGTGAAAAAACCCAAAACAAATCTCTATGTAGGGGCCTACTAAATATGGTTAAATGAAAAGACTGTTTCTTTGCATGAGGGATCTTAATGGGAAAAAGTACACCTTCCACGATGCTTTGCTCTTTGTGAATTCCAGTGTCATGATAACTTATGCTGCGTTCCAGGCAACTCAGAACTGGGAAATTTCCGACCTCCAACTACAAAAACTACCCTGGAACCCCACCTGAAGTCGGATTTCCTGCTTGTGAATTCGGAGAAAAAATATGTACCCGACTTCACAAGTAGCTGCTGAATTACGTCACAAAACAATGTCAGCGCCCATGGATGCACACATTGTAAATGGTAATCCATAAACTAAAAAGCAATAACAAGTATATTTGCATGTATTTAAATTAAAATAACACTAACAGTCATATAGTAAAACCTGTTCTGCATGTACATTGATGTAGAAAGATGTTAGGCCAATTAGGTAGCTGGCTACAGTAAAGAATCTCATAAAGTCATCTTCTCTGCATAAAAGTTATTGTTAAAAATGCCAAAACATTAGGAAGCGTAACCTACAACATTGACTGACTTGAGGATTACCAACTGATGTAGGGGTACACAGAACTAGTAAAGTAGGCTATAGGCTATTTATGTCAGTTGTTGCAGTTAAACTGCCATCCTTTTAATTAACACCTAAAACACTGCTGAGGGTGCAACTGTGTGTACATTTTGTCACGGTCAGCCCTGGTTTTCGTTCACTTTCGGGGTCATGCACCACCATGCACCTGGAACGCATTGAGGTTGGAAGTTGGAAGTTTCATATGTGCACCACTGTATGGGCCCCAACGTTTCCAAATCCAAGAGCTTGGTAATCATTTGGACATTTCTTTAAGTTGGAACTGTGATAGTACAGATTTCTGTACTTGGGACTTTATTATACTGAAGGGGTACCTTTTGGTAGTGATACCTGTACAGGTTACATTTATTTTCATTCAGTTCACACCAGGGGCATTTTTAGGATCTTGAAACATTGGGGGCTTAGCCCAGCCCATTAAACTTCATATCTTCACATAATAATTGACTTTTCGGCACCAATTTATTGTGGAAATTCTTTATGTAAAGGGACACACAAAAGTCAGGTAGCCCGCATGTGGCTGAATCTTTGTGAGCCGGTTTCACTGGTTGCTTTTAAATGACTTGAAGGCTGGCAATTCTGCCTTCAGATGTTATGACTGATTTACTCGTTTGATCGTCCTTGT
Organism: Micropterus salmoides; assembly: GCF_014851395.1. Classification (NCBI taxonomy): domain Eukaryota; kingdom Metazoa; phylum Chordata; class Actinopteri; order Centrarchiformes; family Centrarchidae; genus Micropterus; species Micropterus salmoides. The sequence goes on along the minus strand of NW_024041632.1, from coordinate 21,656 downwards.
TGCTGAATTGTGGTGAATATTTAAGAACATTTTGATATTTTATGACCTTGTTACTGATTATTTATTTCCATCTTAAATTTGCAATTGTGCTACTGCCTGCCTTGGCCAGGACACTCACAAAAGAGTTTTTCTGGTTTAATAAAGGTATAATAAAACAATTTAAAATCTAAAACTGTAACAGAATATAATGCAGAGCAGCTCTCAGGCATTCTGGGTTGCTTTCAGATATGTTTCTCCTGTAGATCAACTTTTAATATCATCACTGCTGAATCAACACACACGCAGACGTGACTGATTGAGGTAACCTCTTTAAATGTGCATGTGGCACCTTTTTACGTCTTCAATAATAATTTTAATTCAGTTAGAAACTCCTGGACTTTAATAGCTCCTGTGTTTCAGCAGGTTTTCTGCTCATGTTCAAAGTTCTGCACATTCAGAATCTAACTGGGTTCTATGACATTTCCAGAATAAAGGAATATTTGAGAGCTCAAACAGGATAAATCATTATAAACTATGCAATCAATCCGCGGTCCACCTGCGTGCTGCACCGTGCGGATTCTGCAAACCGTTGCACCACTACTATCCATGGTAGTGTGGGGATTTAATTTTTGCATGTTTTGTTGTGCAGGATCACAGCGTCCACATGAGGAAAGGTGAAGATCAGAGTAAAAATGGACTGTCTATCGCATCAGACTAGGCAACTTGATGAGTTAATTTTTTTAGTAGCCCATTAAAATATTCCTGCAAATGCAGTGAAGAAGCAGATTATGTGTAATTTAGCTATTTCTGCAATTATTTTCCTTTTTAAATCTCCATGAAGGTGTTTACAATCACTTTAAAATATCACTTTTGCTGCCCAGCCCACTTTTGTTGCCTCTGCCTTTTATTATGGAGATGTAGCCAACCAAACCGCTTGCTTTGCAGTAGCACAGGCTGCCAATACAATGTGATTACTCCGGAAGTATCGAAATAATCTTCACAACGCAAAGAATTATTGTGGCAGTAACAGGAGAGCAGCTCGTTGTTGAAGCAGGTAAACCTACATGCAGAATAAAGTGTGCGTCATGCGTAAAACCCAACATGACTATTTTATCCACCTTATTCTCTCTCTCTCTGTGCATCTCAAAAATAAATAGCAGCTGGTAGCTGCTGAGTGAAAGATTAGTTTCACCGGCAACATTCTGTTTATAGACTTACCGTTGCTATTATACAAATAGTAGCCGAAGTGTATTAAAGAAAAGAAACAGGCTAATGTCCGATGAAAAAAGCTCTGATCAACAACGGGAAACTTTAATATATCTCAATCAATGCAGTGATCGTCTGACATAGATCTTACAGTGTGTAGTCTTCATTTGCTCTGCAGAGACTAAAGACGCTTTTAATGCGCCGTTAATGGAAAGTGAAAGTATTTAGTAGTAACCAGTGCCATAGTGTACGCTCACTAGATTTCAGTTGTATTAGTAGAACATAAAGCCTTAAACTGAAAAGGTATTTGCCTGATTTTCTAAATGTTTGCATCTGCCCATCTCTGTGACTGTGACAACTGTTTACTGCGTAACTGCGCGCACAGCCTGGATCACAGCGCATTTTGGTTAATGAAGCACAGATTACAGACTTGTTAAGTTATGATGGAATGAATGGAAAATGTAGCAAAATTAAGAGTAGGCCTACATTAGATGTACCCACCCCTGCTGCAGACACCATCACTACTGCCTTCAGCTAGAAGTAAGAGAGCAGCAATATAATAATATTGAGACATTTTTCTGCACCGGCCTCGAGCAACTTCTTTCTTTTCCATCAACATTTCTATAGGCTACATTTTGTCCGCGATTGATCACTTAGTAAACCGCCTCCTATATGAGCCAGCTCCGAAATCGCATGAGCTAGGAAGGCAATGCCAAATAAAACTTTACATTAGGATTTTGAAATGAAATATGTATAATGCCTCCTCTGCCTATCAGGTGATTAACCTCACCACAAATCCACACACGTTAATTTCAGCGCCTCTGATAAAGTGCAGCTCACAGCTTCAGGTGGAGAGGACAGACACAGAGCTACAGCTGGATCATCTTATTCTCCGCTAATTTGCAGGAGAATAAATAATAACAATAATCTCTCTCGCTCTCGCTCACTCCCGCGCAGGTAACGTTAGTTAAGCGAGTAAAGTTAAATTTTCAGCCTTTTGTTGTTTGTTTTTAAAAAAACACACGGTTTAATATTTTTTTTTATTCCATCCTAAGAGGAACAAAACAGGGAAGTGTTATTTTGAAGAGTACCAGAGTGGTTTGATAAAGCATCTTGTGGCTATTGTAATTTATTAAGGGTTCATTGCAAGGTTTAAACTTTGAACTTAAAACCAGGAGTACCAGGAGAGTAAAAATAAATGTTTTTCCTTTTTTTCATACTATATATTGTTGTTGTTCATATTTGAGGTACTAAGGTGAGCTTAGTAGTTCAACAGTGGAGGCACTTTGCTATTATTGTTCTTACATAAAAACACCAGAACTCACTGAATCTCTCGAATAAAGAGGGAAATCTGTGTGTGTGTGTGTGTGTGTGTGTTTGTATTTCGATTATGTCAGGAACCGTTCGTCCAATCGACTTCAAACGTGGCAGGTGTGTTGCTGCGGACTCAAGGGAGTACACGCAACACGTTCAGAATTAATAGATACAGTAGAGTTTAAGCGGAGCCCTACAGCAGCAACAGTGGGGAGTGCTCGCTGGAGCACAGCGGAGCTGCGAGTGTGGGCGGGGATTATGCTGCTCAGCTCTGCAACAGCAAGAGCGTGGGATGTTCGCGGGGACGGGGTTTATATGCTCCGATGTGGTAGTGAATTGTTGAAACGGAGTTATTTGTCATCATTGATCATTTGATACATGTTAGATATTAATGTGTTGAAACGGAGTTGTAAGAGTTTTATGTTAAGTTCTAAGGAAGTGCTGAACATCTAACAGCATCTCCACCATTGTCATGTTGTTTCAATTTTATTAATGATGTAGGTCAGGGGTTGGCAAACAAGCTTGAGTTCCCGGTTAGCTCACTCAAGTGAACAGACCTTTCAGTCGGAGGGTTGTGTGTTCAGTCCCCCCTTGCGTGAATGTACATTTTTGTGCTCTTCAACACATTAACTATGAAGAACTGTTTCACAAGCTCACAATAAAGCATGTGCTGGAGTGTGTGCCACTGCTGAAACCAATGTGAGATGCACATTTTGAACAAAAAGTGCAGGGAGGTGTCACATTGATCCCTGTGAACGGGCACTGGACTAATAGGTTAAATTCATGATTGAAACTGCTTCCTTTAATCAACAGATTGAACAATACAAAAGGGAAATTTAAAGGGGCTATTTGTAGTTTTTCAATGAAATTACTTATTAATAAATCAAAACACAGACTCCACGTAAAGATAAAAACAACAATTAAGGTTTATATGCTGAAGCCCATCAGACCAAACAGATTCAGATGATGTTGAGTAAAAACTGGAGAAACACAGTGTGACACTGTGTGCCTGTCTGCTCTGTTTAGTTAGTTCTTAGTTTGTTATTTTAGTCTGTTCTGTATCTATTTAGTGTGTGTTTTGGGTTTCCGTCCTGTCTATCTGTTGTCTTGTGTCCAGTCTGCTAGGTGTTAATTAAATCACTGAACTGTACCTGTCAGCCTTCATGTCCTGCAACTTTCCCTAGACATCACACTTTCTGACACACGGACAGTCACGTTAGCTTGGGGCTAATGTAATGTCATCCGGTGTAAAGTTGTATCGCTTTCCACTTTACTTCACCAACTAAGGCGACCCATGTTACTATCCTGTGTACCACCGGTATTATGTCAAAGTGTTGATTTAGCCTGCAAGAAACGATGTAATAGTAAAAAGCGATGTGTTTACTAGCCTATAGTGATGCAGGCAGGGCAGCCAGCTAATGCTACATTAACTCGGACCTGCCAGTGTTTGCTTCGTAACGTTCACACAGCTTCTCCACCTCTCAGTTGCTGTAACTAACGTGACCCACATAATATACAATACTGCAGCAAAAAATGGCGACAACAACACAGAGGAAGACCAATCCACTAACACTACAGTAAAGTTACTTACTGCGGTCTAACTGTTATATAGTGTGGCACAATCTCATTATAATATTCAGTCCTGCTCAGTAACCGTTTCATTATCATCCAGTTCATGTAGCTGTGTTTACACTGGTGAGCCTCTGGTGAAAGATTCACAGATAGTAAAGATAGTTACTGAAAAGCAGACAGACTGAGCTGACGATGTAGCAGCTTGGCTAAATACAGTAAATGTAACGTTATCATGTAACGAGCATGGATTAGTTCAACCTGCAGCTGATAAAAATACTGTGAGAGTTTACCTGACTTTCCAGCATGTTGTGTGAAGCTGTCTCCCTCTCTCTACAGCCGCTGTCATACTGCCTTTATTCCGGGAGTATTGTGCCAACATGCATCTCGCTGCGCTGTATGAAAGGTACGGAGCCGGTGTTGATCTGCCTCTGACCGTGAACGTTGAAGTAACAGAGCCCGAACATGTCTGGAGAAAAGCCACATCCTGCATGCCGGTGTTTCTGCGTGTATTGCAGAATTTCTGTATGAAAGTGGTTGTGTTTTGCTCGCTCATGAGTTCAAGCGAGCTCAGGCTGAGCCACCCGTGCTGCACTTACAAATCCTCATATGGATCCTCTTTTTGTCTATGTTATCTGTTTATGAGGCTATAACAGGGTGTGATTTTAAAAAAAACCCAGAGTAATAACTGTGATAACATTGATGACCCATAGATTTTATATTCAAGTGCCATCATCAGGTCAAAGATTTTTATCCAATATTTTGTTTTATAACCACATACCTAATAACTAAAGACATTCCTATCACTCATTACATGGATTAAGGTTGGTTAAATACAGATGATACTAAATGGTTGAACACTAATGAGATCTTCAGTTAAACTTGTCCTATCTACAAACCAGAGATAACAAACCCTGTTTAAGAAGTAGGTTTGTCTGTGGAGTCCTCCCCTCTGAGGTTTATTTAGGCCTAGCAGTGAGGACCCCAACCCATAATCCTCCTGCAGACACACCTGTAGAGGAGAGTATAAAGACCCTGGTCTGAACAAAGTCAGACATCAAGCTTCAAGGAGTCTCTCCACAGCAGCTCTTCACAGCCTCCAGACCGACCCTGAAGATGACTCCTTCTGCCAGCCTGCTGCTGCTGCTCCTGCTCGGCTTCTCTCAGGCATATCCTGTCCAGGAGGAAGGAAGCAAAGAAGATGTCCCAGATACCGTCGACATGACCACCAGGATTCTGACCTCCAACAGCGCCACCAACGAGATCCTGCTGGAAGGGGACATTCTGGCTCCCACAACCAGAAGTGCCATGATATGCTCGTCCCAGAACTGCCGCTGGAAGAAAGCTACCAACGGCTTGGTGATGGTCCCCTATACCGTGAGCAGTGACTTCACCAGCTCAGAGAAGCAGCTGATCAACTCTGCATTGAACGGCTTCCAGGCCAAAACCTGCATTCGTTTTGTCCCCCGTCAGAATGAGGCCGACTACATCAGCATCGAGAACCAAGCCGGATGTTTTTCCCCTGTGGGCAGAGTGGGAGGCGCACAGGTGCTCTCTCTCAAAAGGCCGAACTGCCTCTACTACGGCATCATCCAGCACGAGGCCAACCACGCTCTGGGTTTCCAGCACGAACATACCAGGACCGACCGCGACTCCTACGTCAATATCAACTGGGAGAACATCGACCCGCAGAATGCCTACAACTTCGCCATGCAGGCCGCCAACAATCTGAATACTCCCTACGACTACTCCTCCATCATGCACTATGGGAAAACAGCCTTCTCCATGAATGGGAAGGAAACCATGATCCCCATCCCGAACGCCAACGTCCCGATCGGCCAGATTAACGGCCTGTCCAACTGGGACATCATAAGGATCAACACGTTCTACGGGTGCTAGTAACAATGCTGATGACAAATGTAACAAATTTCTACTTTCTTTGTTTCTTTATTCTGTAATTAAAGCTACTGTAACCCATGAAACCAATGCTAAAGATTATTTTACTGAGAAGGATTTCTCAATGATTATTGAATATTTAAGCAAAAAGAAGGATTCTCTTCCACTTGGATTTCAAGATACTGATAAAAAAAACAGTTGTCCAAGAAATGAAAAAATAGTCCAGATCAAAAAATGTACTCAGTATGACAATGAAAATATAACAGTGTTATTTGCCTTGTAAAACATAATGCTCAAAATAGTAACAAAATTCAAATTATTCTCAAGAAAGATATCACAAAACGTGGTAACAAGTTAGTTTAAAGCACACTTGTTTTTGTTTTCTAAGCATTAGCCTTGAGACACATCTGAAATGAATTCTTGGATGTGATACGTTATATACAAGTTTACAGTTTACACTATGCTGAACCAGCTCTGAGATATTATGAACCGCTAAATGATTCTCGATGAAAGTAGTGTGCTGTAATACAACTCAGGGGAGATATGTAGCCAAGACCTTTGTTTTAAACTGTACAGAAAACACAAGTTATTGAGTTATTGAAAAAACACACCAGCTTAGTTGTTTATCAGAATGTCAGATCAACATATGAACAGGACCCTCTAATAAGGTAACATATCTAGGGTACATAAAGAAGGCCATTTAATAAGTTTTGCTGACTTACTCTAGATGTTTTATTAACTATTTGATGGTTTAATTGAATTCTGGCTGTAAATGGATTATTTACTTGTGGTAAAGCAAATCTGCCATCTCTGTATCTGAAACTGTGATGAAAATAAAGTTGATTTGAAGTGTCTATAAAATCAGAGACTGAGATTGAGAAAATCTGAAAAGCTTTCTTGGCAATTATGTGTGCATTTCTGAGAAAGTTCTTAACTTCAGCTCGTCATTTTCCCGTCTACTGTGAAATCACACAGTGTGTGTGGTTGAGAATCAGCTCATGAGGTAAAATGAACATCTGCGTGACACCAGTCAAGCTTTATCGTGCAAATCTGGTGAAACTGATGTAAAGTTATTGAGAATGAACCTCATTGAATGTTATCTAAAGTTTGTTTATTTCAAGTACAACCATATTTGAGTCACAGAGCTAAACTTGAGATTTTTCACAACAATTAAACTGATTTGTTTTCTTGCAGCAACCAGACTTTTATGTTCATCCAGAGGGTCAGAAGACCTTTGGAGGTTTCTGTTGCTACAGAACAGCAGTAAGTGTTGTTATGTGGCCTTCTGGATTTGTCAGCTATGCAAGCAGCGTGTCTCTAGGAATGACAACGTTGGTCTATCAGTCGGTCCACCACTTTGATCCAGACTGAGCTGTCTCAACAACAATTAGATGAATGCCATGAAACCTTGTGCAGACATTCATGGTATCTGAGAGAATGAACTCTAATGACTGTGGTGATGCCTTGACCTTTTCTGTAGCTCCACCAGCCGGCCAAAGCTTTCCTTTATCCTGTAAAATATCTAAACATCTATATGATGGATTGGCACAAAATTTTGTGCAGACATTCATGGTCGCAAGAAGATGAATCATGCTGACTTTGGTGATCCCCTGATACTTCCTCTAGAGCCACCATGAGGTCAACATTTATGGTTTTGAGTGACATGTCTCAAAAAAGATTGAATGGATTGCCATGAAATGTGGTACACACATTCACATCCCCCTCAGGATGAACTGTCATAACTTTGGTGTTCCCCTGACTTCTCATCTAACGCCACCATCAGGTCAACATTTTTATTAGTGTAATACTTTGGTGTATGCCCAAATATCTCCAAACCTAATGGCATTCCCATCAGCCTCACCTGTACTTTGTGACTCATGAGGCAAGAGCTGAAGTTGTAAAGAGCACCTTATTTTTATATTGGACGTTTAGCTGGATTGATCTCACTTCTCTTGGTTGTATCAGAGTGTGTGTGATATCTGTGTGGTTTTGATTTACCTGACTTATGACCCTGAGAATAATTGGTACAATAGTTGCAAGAAATTGTGTCAATCCAGTGACAGATCTGTGAGGGGGAGCAAATATTTCAGCTAATATTCAGATGCTGTTCATACGCGTTCACAGCGATTTATCAGTTCCTATCCGAACAATGTATTTGTATTTGTTTACCTCCCTACTTTTTAATTAACGAACAAATACCTTCTATGGAGCAAATATTAGGGAGGGATTTCAAGAGAAACACATATTACTCTGCTTAAATTAAGGTTGTTTTAACAAAGATACTCTAATGTGGACTATGTCTGGTTGAAGACCATATAAAGTGTGTAGCTTAACAAATGCAACCTATTTAACCACATAGTGAAGCTGTGTTCATCCATCTTATAACCAGAGATAACAAACCCTGTTTAAGAAGTAGGTTTGTCTGTGGAGTCCTCCCCTCTGAGGTTTATTTAGGCCTAGCAGTGAGGACCCCAACCCATAATCCTCCTGCAGACACACCTGTAGAGGAGAGTATAAAGACCCTGGACTGCATAAAGTCAGACATCAAGCTTCAAGGAGTCTCTCCACAGCAGCTCTTCACAGCCTCCAGACCGACCCTGAAGATGACTCCTTCTGCCAGCCTGCTGCTGCTGCTCCTGCTCGGCTTCTCTCAGGCATATCCTGTCCAGGAGGAAGGAAGCAAAGAAGATGTCCCAGATACCGTCGACATGACCACCAGGATTCTGACCTCCAACAGCGCCACCAACGAGATCCTGCTGGAAGGAGACATTCTGGCTCCCACAACCAGAAGTGCCATGATATGCTCGTCCCAGAGCTGCCGCTGGAAGAAAGCTGCCAACGGCTTGGTGATGGTCCCCTATACCGTGAGCAGTGACTTCACCAGCTCGGAGAAGCAGCTGATCAACTCTGCGTTGAACGGCTTCCAGGCCAAAACCTGCATTCGTTTTGTCCCCCGTCAGAATGAGGCCGACTACATCAGCATCGAGAACCAAGCCGGATGTTTCTCCTCTGTGGGCAGAGTGGGAGGCGCACAGGTGCTCTCTCTCAAAAGGCCGAACTGCCTCTACTACGGCGTCATTCAGCACGAGGCCAACCACGCTCTGGGTTTCCAGCACGAACATACCAGGACCGACCGCGACTCCTACGTCAATATCAACTGGGAGAACATCGACCCGCAGATGGCTTACAACTTCGCCATGCAGGCCGCCAACAACCTGAATACTCCCTACGACTACTCCTCCATCATGCACTATGGGAAAACAGCCTTCTCCATGAATGGGAAGGAAACCATGATCCCCATCCCCGACCCCAACGTCCCGATCGGCCAGATTAACGGCCTGTCCAACTGGGACATCATAAGGATCAAGACGTTCTACGGCTGCTAGTAACAATGCTGATGAGAAATGTAACAAATTTCTACTTTCTTTGTTTCTTTTTTCTGTAATTAAAGCTACTGGAAAAAATCCAGTCTCCAAGTCCATTACCTCAGTCTGAAGGATTTATTAATTAACTACAATAACATGGTTAAGGATGCGAGAACACACTATTTTTCTGAACTCATTACTACACATAAACACAATCCCAGGTTTCTGTTTAAGACTGTGGATCAGCTGGTAAACCCAACCCCTCCTTGTGCCTCAGCTTGAAGTAATGATGACTGTGAATTGTTTTTATCTTATTTTACCAATAAGGTGGTGTCAATCAGAGCCTCTATTACCCCCGCGGCCTCTTACTCAGAGGTTCCTCACCAGCAACAAGAGAGTTTTAACCAGTTTTATCCCATCGACTTGTCTGAGCTTTTGAAAACAGTAACACAAATGAGAGTGTCCTCCAGCCCACTTGATGTAATACCTACAAAATTTTTACTGAAAGTAATAGATTCTGTTGGGCCCCATTTGATCTCTGTTTTCAACAGCTCCCTATCTACTGGTTGTGTCCCTGATTATTTTAAAACAGCTTGCGTGAACCCACTTTTAAAGAAACATGGTTTAGATCCCTCCCTCCCACATAATTTTAGACCAATTTCAAAACTGCCTTTTACTGCAAAGATTCTAGAAAGAATTGTGTCCAAACAGCTGCTCACTGTACTGGAAAATAACAAAATATTTGAAAAGTTTCAGTCTGGTTTTAGGAAGTACCACAGCACTGAGACTGCCCTGCTTAAAGTCACCAATAACCTTTTAATGTCTGCTGATGAAGGCATGTGCTCAGTCCTGGTACTCCTGGACCTTAGCGCTGCTTTTGACACCATTGATCACAACATCATGTTAGACAGACTGATGCACTGGGTGGGGATCTCTGGTACTGCCCTTGAATGGTTTTCATCCTACCTGTCAAATAGGAAGTTTTGCGTGTCTGTAAACAACTATATCTCCTCGTTCTGTCCAGTTAAATATGGTGTGCCTCAGGGGTCGGTCTTAGGACCCATTTTGTTTTCCTTGTATCTGCTTCCCCTTGGACATATTATCCATAAACATGGCATTTCTTTTCATATTTATGCTGATGACACACAAATATACTTGCCCGTCAGATCCACAGACCCTGGAATGCTGAGTTCACTTAACAACTGCAGTTGTGAAGTAAAAAAATGGATGTCAAATAATTTCCTCCAGCTGAACTCAGACAAAACAGAAATCCTGGTCATCGGGTCCCAGCAGATGGCAGATTTGCTAGTAAATCACATTAAGCCTGTGGCAAAGAACCTTGGTGTTTGGTTTGATAGTAATTTAAATTTCGAGCAGCACACCACAAAGCTTGTTCAATCATGTTTTTATCAACTTAGAAATATAGCTAAAATTCGATCTATGTTAACTTTTAAGGACACAGGAGACCATTTTACACGCCTTCATCTCATCACGCCTGGATTATTGCAACAGCCTTTTCACCTGTTTAACCCAAAAATCTATTGATCGACTCCAGACTGTCCAGAACTCAGCTGCCAGGCTTTTAACCAGAACAAAGAAATATGACCACATTACTCCTATTTTAGCTTCATTACACTGGCTCCCAGTATGTTTTAGAATTGACTTTAAAATTCTATTGATTACTTTTAAAGCTCTTCATGGCCTCTCGCCTTGTTATATTTCTGAACTTTTAGTCCCATACGCACCAGCACGTACCTTGAGATCCTCGGGCAGAGGTCTGTTGTCTGTTCCAGAGTCTCGACTGAAAACTAAAGGGGACAGAGCGTTTGCTGTCAGGGCCCCGAGGCTCTGGAACAGCCTGCCCAAGGAAATCAGGTCAGCTGAGTCAGTGAACTCTTTTAAGTCCCTTCTTAAAACATACTTTTATAGGAGAGCCTTTTTCGATCTTATTTGACTTTATTTTATCCCTTTTATTTTATTGTATTTTACTAATTTTATATTTATCTTAAACGTGTATTTTAGTCTTTTCAATGTTTTCATGCTTTTATCTTGTATTGTTTTTGTATTATTGTCTCGGGTATTATTGTCTTTACACTTGTTAAAGCACTTTGTAACTTGTTTTTGAAAAGTGCTCTACAAATAAAGATTATTATTATTATTATTATTACTGTCACCACAACTGTCACGCTGCATACTGTTAGCTCAGGCAGATACAGGTTTTAGGACCCAAAAGCATACAGAGATAGGCAAGGTTGATTTCTCTTTAATAAATTAACATGAAGAGTACAAAAATAAAATCCAAGCACCTGATGTGAGGCATCAAAGCCAAAGCAATCCAAACTAGCCACATCAGTTAAAAATCCATAAAATGTGAAAGAGGCAGTTGATGCGATACTAGTGGAAAATGTTCAACAAGAGTGAGAAAGAATTGAGATTGCAGCATTGAGATTGTCCGGATGTCACTAATCTTGTATGTGGACTTACTGAAGAAATCAAAATGGAAGAATTTATTGTAGCTGTGTGTGCACACCCGGAGTTGTATGACACAACGTCGCACATTTAAAGGGACTGGACAAAAAAGGAGATCGCTTGGAGGAAGGTCAGCAAGGAAGTTAAACTATGTGGTAAGTTCTGGACATATGGGTGTCTGCTTGATTCCAGCTAGGAGTTGTACTTTACTATGAACCAAGTTAGAACTAGTATTGGCCCATTAGCAAAACCGTTGACTTTCCCGGTGTCCAAAAAGGTGAACAGCATTCATCTGTTCATGTTTAGGTGTGTTTCTTGTCAGAGGAGATTTGCTGAAGAAAGTGAAAGGGCCTCAGAGACACGTATCTGAAGAAGAAGAAGGAGACAGAGAAGAGAAGTGGGTCAGCAGCATGGCCAGTGAAAAGGTGGAAGTAGTCTGCGGTCCTGTTTTTCCTCGACCCATTTGAGACAAGCAGTGACATGGTGTGGGGGGTTGAGGCAGACAGGAACAGGATTCAGAGGCAGCAGCAGGACTGTCAGAGATTGCTGTAGGACAGGGGTCGGCAAATCAGTCTGGCAACGGGCCAATTGTTTTTCAACTCATTAGATGGTGGGCCAGAACATCGTCAATTGACCATTTATATTCCAGCGTTTACTGGATGTGTGATTAGCTCATTTGATAGTGCACTGGACTCCTGTTTGGAGGGTTTTGTGTTCAATTCTCACTAACTGCAAGTATTTTTTTCTTCCTTTCTCAACAAGATTGTGAAGAGATCGTATTACATATCACAATTAAGCATGTGCAGGAGTGAGTACATCCCAGCGATTGGTCCACATCAACCTATGGACGCTTTTTCGCATCGACAGTATCTCCAGGCAGAGGAAATTCCTGCTTTTCTCATTCAGGGGAATCTGCGATCTCACGTTTTCTGACGGCTTTTTCAGAAGTGTGTCAAGCAAGCCAGAGACTTGAATTTCCTTCAGAACTTTTCAAAGTAAAAACTCTCAACTAAACACAGCATTAAGTACTGCTGCAAAATGTTTTATTTTGTAGGCACAATGACTTAGGAGGAAGTGATTATGTGAGTAACTTTTGCTGTCATGACTGAGATCTTTTTCAGCACTAGCTGCAATAATTATTATTTTTTTCCGCTATCAAAGTAATCTGGCCACGAGACGACCACTGCTGTAGGAGGTTGGTTAACAAGTGAAGACACACACAGCACAAGAAATTTATACGTAAACAATTTTATAGATGGATAATTAATTGTTGTGTTGTGTTGTTGTTGTGTGTCAGAAGAGATATCTTTTCACAGACTGCACAAAAAAATCTAAATTAGAAAGTTAATATTAAATGTGAAAAAACCCAAAACAAATCTCTATGTAGGGGCCTACTAAATATGGTTAAATGAAAAGACTGTTTCTTTGCATGAGGGATCTTAATGGGAAAAAGTACACCTTCCACGATGCTTTGCTCTTTGTGAATTCCAGTGTCATGATAACTTATGCTGCGTTCCAGGCAACTCAGAACTGGGAAATTTCCGACCTCCAACTACAAAAACTACCCTGGAACCCCACCTGAAGTCGGATTTCCTACTTGTGAATTCGGAGAAAAAATATGTACCCCGACTTCACAAGTAGCTGCTGAATTACGTCACAAAACAATGTCAGCGCCCATGGATGCACACATTGTAAATGGTAATCCATAAACTAAAAAGCAATAACAAGTATATTTGCATGTATTTAAATTAAAATAACACTAACAGTCATATAGTAAAACCTGTTCTGCATGTACATTGATGTAGAAAGATGTTAGGCCAATTAGGTAGCTGGCTACAGTAAAGAATCTCATAAAGTCATCTTCTCTGCATAAAAGTTATTGTTAAAAATGCCAAAACATTAGGAAGCGTAACCTACAACATTGACTGACTTGAGGATTACCAACTGATGTAGGGGTACACAGAACTAGTAAAGTAGGCTATAGGCTATTTATGTCAGTTGTTGCAGTTAAACTGCCATCCTTTTAATTAACACCTAAAACACTGCTGAGGGTGCAACTGTGTGTACATTTTGTCACGGTCAGCCCTGGTTTTCGTTCACTTTCGGGGTCATGCACCACCATGCACCTGGAACGCATTGAGGTTGGAAGTTGGAAGTTTCATATGTGCACCACTGTATGGGCCCCAACGTTTCCAAATCCAAGAGCTTGGTAATCATTTGGACATTTCTTTAAGTTGGAACTGTGATAGTACAGATTTCTGTACTTGGGACTTTATTATACTGAAGGGGTACCTTTTGGTAGTGATACCTGTACAGGTTACATTTATTTTCATTCAGTTCACACCAGGGGCATTTTTAGGATCTTGAAACATTGGGGGCTTAGCCCAGCCCATTAAACTTCATATCTTCACATAATAATTGACTTTTCGGCACCAATTTATTGTGGAAATTCTTTATGTAAAGGGACACACAAAAGTCAGGTAGCCCGCATGTGGCTGAATCTTTGTGAGCCGGTTTCACTGGTTGCTTTTAAATGACTTGAAGGCTGGCAATTCTGCCTTCAGATGTTATGACTGATTTACTCGTTTGATCGTCCTTGTTGCTGAATTGTGGTGAATATTTAAGAACATTTTGATATTTTATGACCTTGTTACTGATTATTTATTTCCATCTTAAATTTGCAATTGTGCTACTGCCTGCCTTGGCCAGGACACTCACAAAAGAGTTTTTCTGGTTTAATAAAGGTATAATAAAACAATTTAAAATCTAAAACTGTAACAGAATATAATGCAGAGCAGCTCTCAGGCATTCTGGGTTGCTTTCAGATATGTTTCTCCTGTAGATCAACTTTTAATATCATCACTGCTGAATCAACACACACGCAGACGTGACTGATTGAGGTAACCTCTTTAAATGTGCATGTGGCACCTTTTTACGTCTTCAATAATAATTTTAATTCAGTTAGAAACTCCTGGACTTTAATAGCTCCTGTGTTTCAGCAGGTTTTCTGCTCATGTTCAAAGTTCTGCACATTCAGAATCTAACTGGGTTCTATGACATTTCCAGAATAAAGGAATATTTGAGAGCTCAAACAGGATAAATCATTATAAACTATGCAATCAATCCGCGGTCCACCTGCGTGCTGCACCGTGCGGATTCTGCAAACCGTTGCACCACTACTATCCATGGTAGTGTGGGGATTTAATTTTTGCATGTTTTGTTGTGCAGGATCACAGCGTCCACATGAGGAAAGGTGAAGATCAGAGTAAAAATGGACTGTCTATCGCATCAGACTAGGCAACTTGATGAGTTAATTTTTTTAGTAGCCCATTAAAATATTCCTGCAAATGCAGTGAAGAAGCAGATTATGTGTAATTTAGCTATTTCTGCAATTATTTTCCTTTTTAAATCTCCATGAAGGTGTTTACAAGATCACTTTAAAATATCACTTTTGCTGCCCAGCCCACTTTTGTTGCCTCTGCCTTTTATTATGGAGATGTAGCCAACCAAACCGCTTGCTTTGCAGTAGCACAGGCTGCCAATACAATGTGATTACTCCGGAAGTATCGAAATAATCTTCACAACGCAAAGAATTATTGTGGCAGTAACAGGAGAGCAGCTCGTTGTTGAAGCAGGTAAACCTACATGCAGAATAAAGTGTGCGTCATGCGTAAAACCCAACATGACTATTTTATCCACCTTATTCTCTCTCTCTCTGTGCATCTCAAAAATAAATAGCAGCTGGTAGCTGCTGAGTGAAAGATTAGTTTCACCGGCAACATTCTGTTTATAGACTTACCGTTGCTATTATACAAATAGTAGCCGATGTGTATTAAAGAAAAGAAACAGGCTAATGTCCGATGAAAAAAGCTCTGATCAACAACGGGAAACTTTAATATATCTCAATCAATGCAGTGATCGTCTGACATAGATCTTACAGTGTGTAGTCTTCATTTGCTCTGCAGAGACTAAAGACGCTTTTAATGCGCCGTTAATGGAAAGTGAAAGTATTTAGTAGTAACCAGTGCCATAGTGTACGCTCACTAGATTTCAGTTGTATTAGTAGAACATAAAGCCTTAAACTGAAAAGGTATTTGCCTGATTTTCTAAATGTTTGCATCTGCCCATCTCTGTGACTGTGACAACTGTTTACTGCGTAACTGCGCGCACAGCCTGGATCACAGCGCATTTTGGTTAATGAAGCACAGATTACAGACTTGTTAAGTTATGATGGAATGAATGGAAAATGTAGCAAAATTAAGAGTAGGCCTACATTAGATGTACCCACCCCTGCTGCAGACACCATCACTACTGCCTTCAGCTAGAAGTAAGAGAGCAGCAATATAATAATATTGAGGCATTTTTCTGCACCGGCCTCGAGCAACTTCTTTCTTTTCCATCAACATTTCTATAGGCTACATTTTGTCCGCGATTGATCACTTAGTAAACCGCCTCCTATATGAGCCAGCTGAAATCGCATGAGCTAGGAAGGCAATGCCAAATAAAACTTTACATTAGGATTTTGAAATGAAATATGTATAATGCCTCCTCTGCCTATCAGGTGATTAACCTCACCACAAATCCACACACGTTAATTTCAGCGCCTCTGATAAAGTGCAGCTCACAGCTTCAGGTGGAGAGGACAGACACAGAGCTACAGCTGGATCATCTTATTCTCCGCTAATTTGCAGGAGAATAAATAATAACAATAATCTCTCTCGCTCTCGCTCACTCCCGCGCAGGTAACGTTAGTTAAGCGAGTAAAGTTAAATTTTCAGCCTTTTGTTGTTTGTTTTTAAAAAAACACACGGTTTAATATTTTTTTTATTCCATCCTAAGAGGAACAAAACAGGGAAGTGTTATTTTGAAGAGTACCAGAGTGGTTTGATAAAGCATCTTGTGGCTATTGTAATTTATTAAGGGTTCATTGCAAGGTTTAAACTTTGAACTTAAAACCAGGAGTACCAGGAGAGTAAAAATAAATGTTTTTCCTTTTTTTCATACTATATATTGTTGTTGTTCATATTTGAGGTACTAAGGTGAGCTTAGTAGTTCAACAGTGGAGGCACTTTGCTATTATTGTTCTTACATAAAAACACCAGAACTCACTGAATCTCTCGAATAAAGAGGGAAATCTGTGTGTGTGTGTGTGTGTGTGTTTGTATTTCGATTATGTCAGGAACCGTTCGTCCAATCGACTTCAAACGTGGCAGGTGTGTTGCTGCGGACTCAAGGGAGTGCACGCAACACGTTCAGAATTAATAGATACAGTAGAGTTTAAGCGGAGCCCTACAGCAGCAACAGTGGGGAGTGCTCGCTGGAGCACAGCGGAGCTGCGAGTGTGGGCGGGGATTATGCTGCTCAGCTCTGCAACAGCAAGAGCGTGGGATGTTCGCGGGGACGGGGTTTATATGCTCCGATGTGGTAGTGAATTGTTGAAACGGAGTTATTTGTCATCATTGATCATTTGATACATGTTAGATATTAATGTGTTGAAACGGAGTTGTAAGAGTTTTATGTTAAGTTCTAAGGAAGTGCTGAACATCTAACAGCATCTCCACCATTGTCATGTTGTTTCAATTTTATTAATGATGTAGGTCAGGGGTTGGCAAACAAGCTTGAGTTCCCGGTTAGCTCACTCAAGTGAACAGACCTTTCAGTCGGAGGGTTGTGTGTTCAGTCCCCCCTTGCGTGAATGTACATTTTTGTGCTCTTCAACACATTAACTATGAAGAACTGTTTCACAAGCTCACAATAAAGCATGTGCTGGAGTGTGTGCCACTGCTGAAACCAATGTGAGATGCACATTTTGAACAAAAAGTGCAGGGAGGTGTCACATTGATCCCTGTGAACGGGCACTGGACTAATAGGTTAAATTCATGATTGAAACTGCTTCCTTTAATCAACAGATTGAACAATACAAAAGGGAAATTTAAAGGGGCTATTTGTAGTTTTTCAATGAAATTACTTATTAATAAATCAAAACACAGACTCCACGTAAAGATAAAAACAACAATTAAGGTTTATATGCTGAAGCCCATCAGACCAAACAGATTCAGATGATGTTGAGTAAAAACTGGAGAAACACAGTGTGACACTGTGTGCCTGTCTGCTCTGTTTAGTTAGTTCTTAGTTTGTTATTTTAGTCTGTTCTGTATCTATTTAGTGTGTGTTTTGGGTTTCCGTCCTGTCTATCTGTTGTCTTGTGTCCAGTCTGCTAGGTGTTAATTAAATCACTGAACTGTACCTGTCAGCCTTCATGTCCTGCAACTTTCCCTAGACATCACACTTTCTGACACACGGACAGTCACGTTAGCTTGGGGCTAATGTAATGTCATCCGGTGTAAAGTTGTATCGCTTTCCACTTTACTTCACCAACTAAGGCGACCCATGTTACTATCCTGTGTACCACCGGTATTATGTCAAAGTGTTGATTTAGCCTGCAAGAAACGATGTAATAGTAAAAAGCGATGTGTTTACTAGCCTATAGTGATGCAGGCAGGGCAGCCAGCTAATGCTACATTAACTCGGACCTGCCAGTGTTTGCTTCGTAACGTTCACACAGCTTCTCCACCTCTCAGTTGCTGTAACTAACGTGACCCACATAATATACAATACTGCAGCAAAAAATGGCGACAACAACACAGAGGAAGACCAATCCACTAACACTACAGTAAAGTTACTTACTGCGGTCTAACTGTTATATAGTGTGGCACAATCTCATTATAATATTCAGTCCTGCTCAGTAACCGTTTCATTATCATCCAGTTCATGTAGCTGTGTTTACACTGGTGAGCCTCTGGTGAAAGATTCACAGATAGTAAAGATAGTTACTGAAAAGCAGACAGACTGAGCTGACGATGTAGCAGCTTGGCTAAATACAGTAAATGTAACGTTATCATGTAACGAGCATGGATTAGTTCAACCTGCAGCTGATAAAAATACTGTGAGAGTTTACCTGACTTTCCAGCATGTTGTGTGAAGCTGTCTCCCTCTCTCTACAGCCGCTGTCATACTGCCTTTATTCCGGGAGTATTGTGCCAACATGCATCTCGCTGCGCTGTATGAAAGGTACGGAGCCGGTGTTGATCTGCCTCTGACGTGAACGTTGAAGTAACAGAGCCCGAACATGTCTGGAGAAAAGCCACATCCTGCATGCCGGTGTTTCTGCGTGTATTGCAGAATTTCTGTATGAAAGTGGTTGTGTTTTGCTCGCTCATGAGTTCAAGCGAGCTCAGGCTGAGCCACCCGTGCTGCACTTACAAATCCTCATATGGATCCTCTTTTTGTCTATGTTATCTGTTTATGAGGCTATAACAGGGTGTGATTTTAAAAAAAACCCAGAGTAATAACTGTGATAACATTGATGACCCATAGATTTTATATTCAAGTGCCATCATCAGGTCAAAGATTTTTATCCAATATTTTGTTTTATAACCACATACCTAATAACTAAAGACATTCCTATCACTCATTACATGGATTAAGGTTGGTTAAATACAGATGATACTAAATGGTTGAACACTAATGAGATCTTCAGTTAAACTTGTCCTATCTACAAACCAGAGATAACAAACCCTGTTTAAGAAGTAGGTTTGTCTGTGGAGTCCTCCCCTCTGAGGTTTATTTAGGCCTAGCAGTGAGGACCCCAACCCATAATCCTCCTGCAGACACACCTGTAGAGGAGAGTATAAAGACCCTGGTCTGAACAAAGTCAGACATCAAGCTTCAAGGAGTCTCTCCACAGCAGCTCTTCACAGCCTCCAGACCGACCCTGAAGATGACTCCTTCTGCCAGCCTGCTGCTGCTGCTCCTGCTCGGCTTCTCTCAGGCATATCCTGTCCAGGAGGAAGGAAGCAAAGAAGATGTCCCAGATACCGTCGACATGACCACCAGGATTCTGACCTCCAACAGCGCCACCAACGAGATCCTGCTGGAAGGGACATTCTGGCTCCCACAACCAGAAGTGCCATGATATGCTCGTCCCAGAACTGCCGCTGGAAGAAAGCTACCAACGGCTTGGTGATGGTCCCCTATACCGTGAGCAGTGACTTCACCAGCTCAGAGAAGCAGCTGATCAACTCTGCATTGAACGGCTTCCAGGCCAAAACCTGCATTCGTTTTGTCCCCCGTCAGAATGAGGCCGACTACATCAGCATCGAGAACCAAGCCGGATGTTTTTCCCCTGTGGGCAGAGTGGGAGGCGCACAGGTGCTCTCTCTCAAAAGGCCGAACTGCCTCTACTACGGCATCATCCAGCACGAGGCCAACCACGCTCTGGGTTTCCAGCACGAACATACCAGGACCGACCGCGACTCCTACGTCAATATCAACTGGGAGAACATCGACCCGCAGAATGCCTACAACTTCGCCATGCAGGCCGCCAACAATCTGAATACTCCCTACGACTACTCCTCCATCATGCACTATGGGAAAACAGCCTTCTCCATGAATGGGAAGGAAACCATGATCCCCATCCCGAACGCCAACGTCCCGATCGGCCAGATTAACGGCCTGTCCAACTGGGACATCATAAGGATCAACACGTTCTACGGGTGCTAGTAACAATGCTGATGACAAATGTAACAAATTTCTACTTTCTTTGTTTCTTATTCTGTAATTAAAGCTACTGTAACCCATGAAACCAATGCTAAAGATTATTTTACTGAGAAGGATTTCTCAATGATTATTGAATATTTAAGCAAAAAGAAGGATTCTCTTCCACTTGGATTTCAAGATACTGATAAAAAAAACAGTTGTCCAAGAAATGAAAAAATAGTCCAGATCAAAAAATGTACTCAGTATGACAATGAAAATATAACAGTGTTATTGCCTTGTAAAACATAATGCTCAAAATAGTAACAAAATTCAAATTATTCTCAAGAAAGATATCACAAAACGTGGTAACAAGTTAGTTTAAAGCACACTTGTTTTTGTTTTCTAAGCATTAGCCTTGAGACACATCTGAAATGAATTCTTGGATGTGATACGATATACAAGTTTACAGTTTACACTATGCTGAACCAGCTCTGAGATATGAACCGCTAAATGATTCTCGATGAAAGTAGTGTGCTGTAATACAACTCAGGGGAGATATGTAGCCAAGACCTTTGTTTTTAAACTGTACAGAAAACACAAGTTATTGAGTTATTGAAAAAACACACCAGCTTAGTTGTTTATCAGAATGTCAGATCAACATATGAACAGACCCTCTAATAAGGTAACATATCTAGGGTACATAAAGAAGGCCATTTAATAAGTTTTGCTGACTTACTCTAGATGTTTTATTAACTATTTGATGGTTTAATTGAATTCTGGCTGTAAATGGATTATTTACTTGTGGTAAAGCAAATCTGCCATCTCTGTATCTGAAACTGTGATGAAAATAAAGTTGATTTGAAGTGTCTATAAAATCAGAGATGAGATTGAGAAAATCTGAAAAGCTTTCTTGGCAATTATGTGTGCATTTCTGAGAAAGTCTTAACTTCAGCTCGTTTTTCCCGTTACTGTGAAATCACACAGTGTGTGTGGTTGAGAATCAGCTCATGAGGTAAAATGAACATCTGCGTGACACCAGTCAAGCTTTATCGTGCAAATCTGGTGAAACTGATGTAAAGTTATTGAGAATGAACCTCATTGAATGTTATCTAAAGTTTGTTTATTTCAAGTACAACCATATTTGAGTCACAGAGCTAAACTTGAGATTTTTCACAACAATTAAACTGATTTGTTTTCTTGCAGCAACCAGACTTTTATGTTCATCCAGAGGGTCAGAAGACCTTTGGAGGTTTCTGTGCTACAGAACAGCAGTAAGTGTTGTTATGTGGCCTTCTGGATTTGTCAGCTATGCAAGCAGCG